>NW_027184956.1:0-57201 GCF_040668555.2 Bombus flavifrons
TGTGAAATAAGTTAAGCTATTAAATAATCAGACAGATAAAATTCATATTAAGCGTTATATTATATTATCGATATTCGTTCATTTACTCGTGCTAATTAAAAAATAAAACGTTCTTTTTTCTTGAGTAACACCTACATCACTGTTTGCGATATTTAAGATTCTTATTTAATGCTTATTTAGAAGTCAGGTACCTTTTTAATTCTTCACAAGTTAAACGATTAAATTTACACGTTATAGTTGTAACATAAAATGGCTTTATTTCTTCAATACCGCCTGCATCGCTGTACGTGATACAGTTATTAATTATGTAGCAAATAATATGATCTAATTGGTTGTAATCGCGGTTACGTATTTCTTCGTTAAATCTATCGATGTATTGGGCTATTAGCGCGAGACTTACTGATTCCTCGAGGAATGGTTTGATTCTTATAAATTAATGTTTTAAATGTGCCAATTATTGTTTCAATTGTTATAAATTAATAGTTTAATCGTTGTTAATTATTTGCTTAAATGTTATAAATTAATAGCTTAAGTGTTATAAATTAATAGTTTGAGTGTTAGGAATTAATGGTATAAATGTAAAAATTAATAGCTTAAATGTTATGAATTTGTGACTTATTGTTGTAAATTCATGACGTAAATATTGTAAATTAATGGCTTAAATGTTATAAATTAATAGTGCAGTCCAGTGTAGATCATCCAAAATGATCTTAGGGGCTTTTGTTGATCCAAACTGGACTGTTACGTAGTTCTTGGCTTGGTATCGTTTTCCAAAGATTAATCGACTGATTAATTTTTGGAAAACGATGCCAATTACCAGGTCTCACCACGAGGAGGTGACTACGCACGAGACCCGCCCATGGGTTATTTAACACTACACATCGATCTCGACATTCAACCTATTGGCAGAATGTCCAGTTTTGACACTACTTGACCATGGGCCTGCGTAAAGAAATAGTTGTTTCGTAGTCTAACTGCGAAACACATATCTCCAACGCAGCGCTAACATGAATCTTTACAAACGTAGAACAAGGCATACGTAACGCATCATCTATCTCCCACACAACGATTACATCGATCAGTACAAATAAACAATAATTCGCATCCCTACTGGCAACATTCGGTATCAAAGACACATTTATCTAACTTGGAGCGAAAAGAAGAAGATGAAGCTACTGACACTGTCCCGAAACGGACGAGATCGCGATCTCTCGAAAGAACTAACAAACCTACGCGACGTACCCCCGTACACGAGATAACCCCGAGGTTCAACGGAAAGCCCAAGAATTGGCCGTAACTCGATTCCTGTTTCGCCGTTCGAAACTTACACGAGTCGCGGTCGATGGCGCCGACAGATGATGCCAGTGATCCACTAGTAATTCAGCCGTGGATCCAGCACATAGGCCAGCAACTTGACACACTCCAACTGAACAAGTGGAACCCGGGGAGGGACCGCTGAACAGGATTACGAAGGCAATACCTCAACTGAACAGTGGGGTCCACTCCAGCGGGGCCGAACAGGATTACGGAGGACGTGAAATTTGTGGTCTCTGATCGAGTACCCAAGTACCAATCGGACAGAACTGCAGATCCACGAGTGAATCCCCAACAGATTAGCAAGCATCACCGGCACGACGACAACTCCCGTGATCCGATGCAAACGTTGAGCAGTCACCAAGACAGAGCTGTCCTTGGGCGACTTACGAATCCGAAGAGTTGTCTAGGGCACATTGACCCGCACGCACCCGAAATACACGCGAGCGAGTACGCCACGCGACAGTTTGCAAGAACTGACTGATCGCGAACCGATATATCGTGGGAACAATTTTTCCAGTATGGTAAGCGAGGGGATCAAGAGAGACGAGATATTTATTTGTCGTTCCAAGATAGATAAGTATCTTTGTACAGAATGAGCTTACAATGTACATAACATAGGTATCTACCTTATGATTAATTAAAGCTTATACGCTCGCATCCCACGGTGTCCTGCGATGTCCCACGATGTCCCACGTTGCCCCCGCGGGAGGGTATCAGTCCAGTTTAGATCACCAAAACTATTTTGGGTGATCAAGACCAGACTATATTCAAGTAGTTTTTAGCTTGATATCGTTTTCGAATAATAATACTAATATTCGAAATAGTACTTGGTGTATTATTATTTGGAAAACGATACCAATTACCGGGACCCACCACGAGGAGGTAACTACGCTCGGGTCCCATTTACATATGAGTTTTTACGCATTGGAAGCAGAGATGTAAAATTATTTTATAATAAAGCGACATTGTAGCGGCGGCATTGTTTTGTCCGGAGTTTATTTGTTTTTAAATTACTTGTAATCTAACGGTTTTGGTACTCCGAGGCAAAACAACAACACTATTTGAAATGTCCTATGACTCATGTGCAGCTACAGATAATGTTACGTCGCCCAAAACATCTGCGCTGCAGCTCTCGCGACCGGGCAGCCGATGGCCTGCGTAACGTCATTTCGACCCTCAACAAACCTGAGGACCAACCATAACTTTCTCTTTCATTGTGTACATGTATCTTCGTTCAATCCGTCGTCCTGAAAGATTTTTGAGACTAAAAATATTTTCGACGCACATCTGGTTTTTAGAGAGGTCACTCACGAACCACGTTGGTCGGAGGCTTCCTACTCATCACTTCTCCTACGACCATAGGAGAGTCAAGTCGAATACTTCTCCTACATACTACAACGTCGAAGTCTAGCATCAAAATCTATTGTCTATCAAGTATCCTCTAGTGCTACGTCCACTAATATACGAAATTCGATTGTACGAACCTTGCTCTATCATTCGTGTATATCTCATATTCGTGCGACAAGTTGTTATTGACGATTTGTATCTACTCAACAGTGTAGTTTAAGTGTTGGAAATATATATTTTATAATTCTGTGAATCACAGTGTTATATAAACTTAATCACCCCTATTATCTTAACGGAAATCAGGGGATCGATCAACTCGTGGTGTCGATTAATACAATCGTAACGGGAATTTACGACTCCCGTTGACGTCTCTCCTCGCGATTGCGTCTCCCCGCGATTGACCGAATTAACATGGTCCTTCGAGCCGGATTTTGCGCCATTAAAAAGTGCATTGACCAGTGACTATACAGTGTCGCGTGAAATCCACATTCCAACGACTTAAGCAACTAACCAAAGGAACTCCTTCATCGCTCAGCACATACGCGAGCCCACACCGCACTGTAACGAGTAGCTACCGATTCCTAGATCAACGTCCGTTTGATTAAGGTAAATTCGTTCCTGCCATTAAACTCAAATATGGCCCACGCTGAACCGATCAGCACACTGCGACGGAGACGAAGCATCTTAGTCCGCCGACTCGCGACCACGAAGCGCCAACTCGACGAATATGAAGCGTCTGGACGGGTAGAAAAGAACTCCCTCATAGCATGCCGTAACTTCTTCGACGAGAATTGGAGGAAGATAATCGAGGTTCAGGACGAGCTGGAAGCGTTAGATGAGGGGGAAATTGCTCATGCAGACTCTTTATTGCGAGAGCATCTTAAGATTGAAGTACGGATCCTGGACCTCTTTGACCTACTACCATCAACAACCCCTTCGACATTAAAAGCACGCGATTCATGCGTGAAACACCAGCCGACGGAGAATATCGCATCGACTCGAACGCCGATCCCGTCGCACGACATGCGGAGCTCATCGCGTGACACTCACAACGTGTCCCCCATACGCGACCTGACGACGACCACGTTCACATCGTCAACATCACAACAATCTGATTCAACGACACAAAACGCCTTGAATCAGCAAACCGCTCAAGATACTCTGGACCAGAAGGAACTCAATCCCATCCAGGACAACAGCGGCCATACTCCGTCGGCAGAAAACAACGCGTCTAATCCAACGTCGATATCGTCGCCTGACACGCGGATCTCATCGCCTAATCCGCGCGGCACATTGCGTGAAACTCGCATCTCATCGCCTACACGCGTCCTGAAGACAACACTTCACGATTCTCTGGATCAACAGAGAGAGAAAACCTCACCAGGCGACAAGATGTCGCAAACATTCTTTCCGAAGCTGTTACAGGATGGGCGATGCCCTGCAACTGTAATTCAAAACGACGAGAGTAGCGGGTCAAATCCCGTCAAGGATACCGAAGCCAATCTAGAAGCGAAACCTACAGACGACTCTCCGAAATTCACGATGATAGAATTATCTGGGAACAGACGTTCCTTTATCGACACTTCGACGGTTAATAACCTGTTCTGCATACCGTCACACGCAACATTTGGCATAAACATCGTATCGGAGACTCTCATTCATTCTCCGGGACATTCCGTGAAGAGTCCTCACTCTCCATGGCCGACAGGGGCCACAGCTGCGAATAACCCAAAGCGAAATAATATCTACGTTATTGCTACCGTGAATAATTACGTAATTGATATTGATAATTTTCAGAACACTCCTTCGGATCCCAATACCCGGCCACAGATCGCTGCCTCGAACAAGTCTCTGATTTTGCCTTTTGCGGATAATTGGTCCACGCCGGTCCAACCACCACGCATCATCAAGACGGCGCGACACGAATGGGTCAGCGGGGGGAGTCCTGTTCCCCAACCAACCATAGATCTTCACGTTTCCACAACGCATCTACATGCGAATTTCACTTTCCGTTGTGAAATCGGAGAGATATATAACGACACCTCCTGGGACGAGGTGTTCCACGACACTTCATGGGCCGAGCTGTTTCACGACACGTCCTGGTTCGTGAACTTCAACAGAAACTATCTAGGCAATGCCGAGGACCACGACGATCCAGAACGCAAGGAAGACAACATATCCTCAACGCAACGGCCTCTCGGCCGTATCATCGAATACATTCGGGCGAAGACGGCCTCATCCAGACAATCACAATCCACACGACAACAAGCCTCGCGGATCGAGGTGCCACGCAGCACGTCCTACGCTCGAGCTGACCCCATCCAGCAGACCACGGACAATCAGCAATCAACAAAGCGTTGGGCGGCAGCTCCAAGTAACTCTACCTACCAGAACTTTTGATCGGTACCCTCTCAACGGGGGGAGGATGTTACGTCGCCCAAAACATCTGCGCTGCAGCTCTCGCGACCGGGCAGCCGATGGCCTGCGTAACGTCATTTCGACCCTCAACAAACCTGAGGACCAACCATAACTTTCTCTTTCATTGTGTACATGTATCTTCGTTCAATCCGTCGTCCTGAAAGATTTTTGAGACTAAAAATATTTTCGACGCACATCTGGTTTTTAGAGAGGTCACTCACGAACCACGTTGGTCGGAGGCTTCCTACTCATCACTTCTCCTACGACCATAGGAGAGTCAAGTCGAATACTTCTCCTACATACTACAACGTCGAAGTCTAGCATCAAAATCTATTGTCTATCAAGTATCCTCTAGTGCTACGTCCACTAATATACGAAATTCGATTGTACGAACCTTGCTCTATCATTCGTGTATATCTCATATTCGTGCGACAAGTTGTTATTGACGATTTGTATCTACTCAACAGTGTAGTTTAAGTGTTGGAAATATATATTTTATAATTCTGTGAATCACAGTGTTATATAAACTTAATCACCCCTATTATCTTAACGGAAATCAGGGGATCGATCAACTCGTGGTGTCGATTAATACAATCGTAACGGGAATTTACGACTCCCGTTGACGTCTCTCCTCGCGATTGCGTCTCCCCGCGATTGACCGAATTAACAGATAAGATGTCGTTGCCTTCGGTTAAACTACACTTGCTTCCTTGATTTCATGAATATGGTGTTGTTTCCTTGGTTTTTAGCAGACATGGAAAATTACATCTTAAAACTACACTCTGCGTTACCACTGCTTTTATACAAAATAGTGAAATGAGAAATTAAGTACTGTATTTAAAATTAAAAAATAATGCTATATAGAAATAAAATAGCAATCCAGGGACCTGAAAGATTTCGTTAATAAAATAATACAATATAAATCATTAATTCACTCACATTGCTGGTACTGATTTAAATCAATGAATGTAGAGTTGCTTCCGATTAATGGTACAACTGTTATAAATTAAGAGCACAATTACTTTGAATTAATGGGAGAATATGGTTATAAATTATTGGTATAGTTGTTAAGAATTAATGGAGGAATTGTTTTAGATTAATGGCTTAAATATTATAAATTAATGGCTTAGATGATATAAATTAATAGTTTAAATATTGTAAATTAGTGGCTTAGATGTTGTAAATTAATAGCTTAAGTGTTATAATTTAATGGCTTAGATGATATAAATTAATAGTTTAAATGTTATAAATTATTGGCTAAATGTATAAAATAACAGTTCAAAAGTTAGAAATTAATGGCTTTAATGTTATAAATTAATAGCTTAAATGTTATAAATTAATAGCTTAAATGTATAAAATAACACTTTAAATGTTGTAAATTAATGGCTTAGATGTTGTTAATTAATAGCTAAAATGTTATAAAATAATAGCTTAAATGTATAAAACAACAGTTTAAATGTTGTAAATTAGTGGCTCAGATGTTGTCAATTAATTGCTTAAATGTTAGAAATTAATGGCTTAAATGTTATAAATTAATAGCATAAATGTTATAAATTAATAGTTTAGACGTTATAAATTAATTCCTTAAATGTTATAAATTAATGGCTTGAATGTTATAAATTAATAGCTTAAGTGTTGTAAATTAATGGTTTAGGCGTTATAAATTACTAGTTACAATGTTGTTGTTTGATATTTTTTCTTACTTACCTGATATTTATGTTCTTCTTCGATGTTCACTCTCCGGAATTTCAGGCACAAAAGAGCTCGCGCGCGACCTCCGTGTTCCTTATATAACATAACAAGGCGTCGGTTTGTTAATCAAACGGTAACGATTTTTTGACATAGCAGGAGACGGTTTTTCCATTGTAACAAAATCAAATTGAACGATTTCTTAATTTTTATCGTAAATTGGCATCTTTTACGATTTAATACGATATCCATTTTTATCATTTTAATAGTTTCTACAAACTAAGACTATATTCACACCTACATGATACTAGTTTTCGACTATCGATTAGTTTGACAAAAAGTGAAAAGAGCCTAAGTGCAGTCGATGACGTTACTGTGAAATAAGTTAAGCTATTAATTAATCAGACAGATAAAATTCATATTAAGCGTTATATTATATTATCGATATTCGTTCATTTACTCGTGCTAATTAAAAAATAAAACGTTCTTTTTTCTTGAGTAACACCTACATCACTGTTTGCGATATTTAAGATTCTTATTTAATGCTTATTTAGAAGTCAGGTACCTTTTTAATTCTTCACAAGTTAAACGATTAAATTTACTCGTTATAGTTGTAACATAAAATGGCTTTATTTCTTCAATACCGCCTGCATCGCTGTACGTGATACAGTTATTAATTATGTAGCAAATAATATGATCTAATTGGCTGTAATCGCGGTTACGTATTTCTTCGTTAAATCTATCGATGTATTGGGCTATTAGCGCGAGACTTACTGATTCCTCGAGGAATGGTTTGATTCTTATAAATTAATGTTTTAAATGTGCCAATTATTGTTTCAATTGTTATAAATTAATAGTTTAATCGTTGTTAATTATTTGCTTAAATGTTATAAATTAATAGCTTAAGTGTTATAAATTAATAGTTTGAATGTTAGGAATTAATGGTATAAATGTAAAAATTAATAGCTTAAATGTTATGAATTTGTAACTTATTGTTGTAAATTCATGACGTAAATATAGTAAATTAATTGCTTAAATGTTATAAATTAATAGTGCAGTCCAGTGTAGATCATCCAAAATGATCTTAGGGGCTTTTGTTGATCCAAACTGGACTGTTGCGTAGTTCTTGGCTTGGTATCGTTTTCCAAAGATTAATCGACTGATTAATTTTTGGAAAACGATGCCAATTACCAGGTCTCACCACGAGGAGGTGACTACGCACGAGACCCGCCCATGGGTTATTTAACACTACACATCGATCTCGACATTCAACCTATTGGCAGAATGTCCAGTTTTGACACTACTTGACCATGGGCCTGCGTAAAGAAATAGTTGTTTCGTAGTCTAACTGCGAAACACATATCTCCAACGCAGCGCTAACATGAATCTTTACAAACGTAGAACAAGGCATACGTAACGCATCATCTATCTCCCACACAACGATTACATCGATCAGTACAAATAAACAATAATTCGCATCCCTACTGGCAACATTCGGTATCAAAGACACATTTATCTAACTTGGAGCGAAAAGAAGAAGATGAAGCTACTGACACTGTCCCGAAACGGACGAGATCGCGATCTCTCGAAAGAACTAACAAACCTACGCGACGTACCCCCGTACACGAGATAACCCCGAGGTTCAACGGAAAGCCCAAGAATAGGCCGTAACTCGATTCCTGTTTCGCCGTTCGAAACTTACACGAGTCGCGGTCGATGGCGCCGACAGATGATGCCAGTGATCCACTAGTAATTCAGCCGTGGATCCAGCACATAGGCCAGCAACTTGACACACTCCAACTGAACAAGTGGAACCCGGGGAGGGACCGCTGAACAGGATTACCAAGGCACGAGGCCCCAACTGAACAGTGGGGTCCACTCACGGGGAGGGACCGCTGAACAGGATTACGAAGGCAATACCTCAACTGAACAGTGGGGTCCACTCCCGCGGGGCCGAACAGGATTACGGTGGACGTGAAATTGCTGGTCCCTGACCGAGTACCGAAGTACCAATCGGACAGGACTGCAGATCCACGACTGAATCCCCAACAGATTAGCAAGCATCACCGGCACGACGACAACTCCCGTGATCCGATGCAAACGTTGAGCAGTCACCAAGACAGAGCTGTCCTTGGGCGACTTACGAATCCGAAGAGTTGTCTAGAGCACATTGACCCGCACGCGCCCGAAATACACGCGAGCGAGTACGCCACGCGACAGTTTGAAAGAACTGAGTGATCGCGAACCGATATATCGTGGGAACAATTTTTCCAGTATGTTAAGCGAGGGGATCAAGAGAGACGAGATCTTTATTTGCCGTTCCAAGATAGATAAGTATCTTTGTACAGAATGAGCTTACAATGTACATAACATAGGTATCTATCTTATGATTAATTAATGCTAATACGCTCGCATCCCACGGTGTCCTGCGATGTCCCACGATGTCCCACGTTGCCCCCGCGGGGGGGTATTAGTCCAGTTTAGATCACCAAAACTATTTTGGGAGATCAAGACCAGACTATATTCAAGTAGTTTTTAGCTTGATATCGTTTTCGAATAATAATACTAATATTCGAAATAGTACTTGGTGTATTATTATTTGGGAAACGATACCAATTACCGGGACCCACCACGAGGAGGTAACTACGCTCGGGTCCCATTTACATATGAGTTTTTACGCATTGGAAGCAGAGATGTAAAATTATTTTATAATAAAGCGACATTGTAGCGGCGGCATTGTTTTGTCCGGAGTTTATTTGTTTTTAAATTACTTGTAATCTAACGGTTTTGGTACTCCGAGGCAAAACAACAACACTATTTGAAATGTCCTATGATTCATGTGCAGCTACAGATAAGATGTCGTTGCCTTCGGTTAAACTACACTTGCTTCCTTGATTCCATGAATATGGTGTTGTTTCCTTGGTTTTTAGCAGACATGGAAAATTACATCTTAAAATTACACTCTGCGTTACCACTGCTTTTATACAAAATAGTGAAATGAGAAATTAAGTACTGTATTTAAAATTAAAAAATAATGCTATATAGAAATAAAATAGCAATCCAGGGACCTGAAAGATATCGTTAATAAAATAATACAATGTAAATCATTAATTCACTCACATTGATGGTACTGATTTAAATCAATGAATGTAGAGTTGCTTCCGATTAATGGTACAACTGTTATAAATTAAGAGCACAATTACTTTGAATTAATGGGAGAATATGGTTATAAATTATTGGTATAGTTGTTAAGAATTAATGGAGGAATTGTTTTAGATTAATGGCTTAAATATTATAAATTAATGGCTTAGATGATATAAATTAATAGTTTAAATATTGTAAATTAGTGGCTTAGATGTTGTAAATTAATAGCTTAAATGTTATAATTTAATGGCTTAGATGATATAAATTAATAGTTTCAATGTTATAAATTATTGGCAAAATGTATAAAATAACAGTTCAAAAGTTAGAAATTAATGGCTTAAATGTTATAAATTAATAGCTTAAATGTTATAAATTAATGGCTTAAATGTATAAAATAACACATTAAATGCTGTAAATTAATGGTTTAAATGTTATAAATTAACAGTTTAAATGTTATAAATTAATAGCTTGAATGTTATAATTTAATGGCTAAGATGATATAAATTAATAGTTTAAATGTTATAAATTAATGGCTAAATGTATAAAATAACAGTTCAAAAGTTAGAAATTAATGGCTTAAATGTTATAAATTAATAGCATAAATGTTATAAATTAATAGTTTAGACGTTATAAATTAATTCCTTAAATGTTATAAATTAATGGCTTGAATGTTATAAATTAATAGCTTAAGTGTTGTAAATTAATGGTTTAGACGTTATAAATTACTAGTTACAATGTTGTTGTTTGATATTTTTTCTTACTTACCTGATATTTATGTTCTTCTTCGATGTTCACTCTCCGGAATTTCAGGCACAAAAGAACTCGCGCGCGACGTCCGTGTTCCTTATATAACTTAACAAGGCGTCGGTTTGTTAATCAAACGGTAACGATTTTTTGACATAGCAGGAGACGGTTTTTCCATTGTAACAAAATCAAATTGAACGATTTCTTAATTTTTATCGTAAATTGGCATCTTTTACGATTTAATACGATATCCATTTTTATCATTTTAATAGTTTCTACAAACTAAGACTATATTCACACCTACATGATACTAGTTTTCGACTATCGATTAGTTTGGACAAAAAGGGAAAAGAGCCTAAAGGCAGACGATGACGTTACTGTGAAATAAGTTAAGCTATTAAATAATCAGACAGATAAAATTCATATTAAGCGTTATATTATATTATCGATATTCGCTCATTTACTCGTGCTAATTAAAAAATAAAACGTTCTTTTTTCTTGAGTAACACCTACATCACTGTTTGCGATATTTAAGATTCTTATTTAATGCTTATTTAGAAGTCAGGTACCTTTTTAATTCTTCACAAGTTAAACGATTAAATTTACTCGTTATAGTTGTAACATAAAATGGCTTTATTTCTTCAATACCGCCTGCATCGCTGTACGTGATACAGTTATTAATTATGTAGCAAATAATATGATCTAATTGGCTGTAATCGCGGTTACGTATTTCTTCGTTAAATCTATCGATGTATTGGGCTATTAGCGCGAGACTTACTGATTCCTCGAGGAATGGTTTGATTCTTATAAATTAATGTTTTAAATGTGCCAATTATTGTTTCAATTGTTATAAATTAATAGTTTAATCGTTGTTAATTATTTGCTTAAATGTTATAAATTAATAGCTTAAGTGTTATAAATTAATAGTTTGAGTGTTAGGAATTAATGGTATAAATGTAAAAATTAATAGCTTAAATGTTATGAATTTGTGACTTATTGTTGTAAATTCATGACGTAAATATTGTAAATTAATGGCTTAAATGTTATAAATTAATAGTGCAGTCCAGTGTAGATCATCCACAATGATCTTAGGGGCTTTTGTTGATCCAAACTGGACTGTTGCGTAGTTCTTGGCTTGGTATCGTTTTCCAAAGATTAATCGACTGATTAATTTTTGGAAAACGATGCCAATTACCAGGTCTCACCACGAGGAGGTGACTACGCACGAGAACCGCCCATGGGTTATTTAACACTACACATCGATCTCGACATTCAACCTATTGGCAGAATGTCCAGTTTTGACACTACTTGACCATGGGCCTGCGTAAAGAAATAGTTGTTTCGTAGTCTAACTGCGAAACACATACCTCCAACGCAGCGCTAACATGATTCTTTACAAACGTAGAACAAGGCATACGTAACGCATCATCTATCTCCCACACAACGATTACATCGATCAGTACAAATATGCAATAATTCGCATCCCTACTGGCAACATTCGGTATCAAAGACACATTTATCTAACTTGGAACGAAAAGAAGAAGATGAAGCTACTGACACTGTCCCGAAACGGACGAGATCGCGATCTCTCGAAAGAACTAACAAACCTACGCGACGTACCCCCGTACACGAGATAACCCCGAGGTTCAACGGAAAGCCCAAGAATTGGCCGTAACTCGATTCCTGTTTCGCCGTTCGAAACTTACACGAGTCGCGGTCGATGGCGCCGACAGATGATGCCAGTGATCCACTAGTAATTCAGCCGTGGATCCAGCACATAGGCCAGCAACTTGACACACTCCAACTGAACAAGTGGAACCCGGGGAGGGACCGCTGAACAGGATTACGAAGGCAAGAGGCCCCAACTGAACAGTGGGGTCCACTCACAGGGAGGGACCGCTGAACAGGATTACCAAGGCACGAGGCCCCAACTGAACAGTGGTGTCCACTCACGGGGAGGGACCGCTGAACAGGATTACGAAGGCAATACCTCAACTGAACAGTGAGGTCCACTCCCGCGGGGCCGAACAGGATTACGGAGGACGTGAAATTGGTGGTCTCTGATCGAGTACCCAAGTACCAATCGGACAGGACTGCAGATCCACGAGTGAATCCCCAACAGATTAGCAAGCAGGCACGACGACAACTCCCGTGATCCGATGCAAACGTTGAGCAGTCACCAAGACAGAGCTGTCCTTGGGCGACTTACGAATCCGAAGAGTTGTCTAGAGCACATTGACCCGCACGCACCCGAAATACACGCGAGCGAGTACGCCACGCGACAGTTTGAAAGAACTGAGTGATCGCGAACCGATATATCGTGGGAACAATTTTTCCAGTATGGTAAGCGAGGGGATCAAGAGAGACGAGATCTTTATTTGTCGTACCAAGATAGATAAGTATCTTTGTACAGAATGAGCTTACAATGTACATAACATAGGTATCTATCTTATGATTAATTAAAGCTAATACGCTCGCATCCCACGGTGTCCTGCGATGTCCCACGATGTCCCACGTTGCCCCCCGCGTGGGGGTATTAGTCCAGTTTAGATCACCAAAAGTATTTTGGGTGATCAAGGCCAGACTATATTCAAGTAGTATTTAGCTTGATATCGTTTCGAATAATAATACTAATATTCGAAATAGTACTTGATGTATTATTATTTGGAAATCGATACCAATTACCGGGACCCACCACGAGGAGGTAACTACGCTCGGGTCCCATTTACATATGAGTTTTTACGCATTGGAAGCAGAGATGTAAAATTATTTTATAATAAAGCGACATTGTAGCGGCGGCATTGTTTTGTCCGGAGTTTATTTGTTTTTAAATTACTTGTAATCTAACGGTTTTGGTACTCCGAGGCAAAACAACAACACTATTTGAAATGTCCTATGACTGATGTGCAGCTACAGATAAGATGTCGTTGCCTTCGGTTAAACTACACTTGCTTCCTTGATTCCATGAATATGGTGTTGTTCCCTTGGTTTTTAGCAGACATGGAAAATTACATCTTAAAATTACACTCTGCGTTACCACTGCTTTTATACAAAATAGTGAAATGAGAAATTAAGTACTGTATTTAAAATTAAAAAATAATGCTATATAGAAATAAAATAGCAATCCAGGGACCTGAAAGATTTCGTTAATAAAATAATACAATATAAATCATTAATTCACTCACATTGATGGTACTGATTTAAATCAATGAATGTAGAGTTGCTTCCGATTAATGGTACAACTGTTATAAATTAAGAGCACAATTACTTTGAATTAATGGGAGAATATGGTTATAAATTATTGGTATAGTTGTTAAGAATTAATGGAGGAATTGTTTTAGATTAATGGCTTAAATATTATAAATTAATGGCTTAGATGATATAAATTAATAGTTTAAATATTGTAAATTAGTGGCTTAGATGTTGTAAATTAATAGCTTAAATGTTATAATTAATGGCTTAGATGATATAAATTAATAGTTTAAATG
Organism: Bombus flavifrons; assembly: GCF_040668555.2. Classification (NCBI taxonomy): domain Eukaryota; kingdom Metazoa; phylum Arthropoda; class Insecta; order Hymenoptera; family Apidae; genus Bombus; species Bombus flavifrons. Next base: position 14,148 of record NW_027184956.1, read on the forward strand.
TTATAAATTATTGGCAAAATGTATAAAATAACAGTTCAAAAGTTAGAAATTAATGGCTTAAATGTTATAAATTAATAGCTTAAATGTTATAAATTAATGGCTTAAATGTATAAAATAACACTTTAAATGATGTAAATTAATGGTTTAAATGTTATAAATTAATGGCTTAAATGTTATAAATTAATAGCTTAAATGTTATAAATTACTTGCTTACATGTACAAAATAACACTTTAAATGTTGTAAATTAATGGCTTAGATGTTGTTAATTAATAGCTTAAATGTTATAAAATAATAGCTTAAATGTATAAAACAAACTGTTTAAACGTTGTAAATTAGTGGCTCAGATGTTGTCAATTAATTGCTTAAATGTTAGAAATTAATGGCTTAAATGTTAGACAATTATAGTTTAAATGTATAAATTATTTGCTTAAATGTTATAAATTAATGGCTTAGATGTATAAAATAACACTTTAAATGCTGTAAATTAATGGTTTAAATGTTATAAATTAACAGTTTAAATGTTATAAATTAATAGCTTGAATGTTATAATTTAATGGCTTAGATGATATAAATTAATAGTTTAAATGTTATAAATTAATGACTAAATGTATAAAATAACAGTTCAAAAGTTAGAAATTAATGGCTTAAATGTTATAAATTAATAGCATAAATGTAATAAATTAATAGTTTAGACATTATAAATTAATTCCTTAAATGTTATAAATTAATGGCTTGAATGTTATAAATTAGTAGCTTAAGTGTTGTAAATTAATGGTTTAGACGTTATAAATTACTAGTTACAATGTTGTTGTTTGTTATTTTTTCTTACTTACCTGATATTTATGTTCTTCTTCGATGTTCACTCTCGGAATTTCAGGCACAAAAGAACTTGCGCGCGACTTCCGTGTTCCTTATATAACTTAACACGGCGTCGGTTTGTTAATCAAACGGTAACGATTTTTTGACATAGCAGGAGACGGTTTTTCCATTGTAACAAAATCAAATTGAACGATTTCTATATTTTTATCGTAAATTGGCATCTTTTACGATTTAATACGATATCCATTTTTATCATTATAATAGTTTCTACAAACTAAGACTAAATTCACACCTACATGATACTAGTTTTCGAGTATCGATTAGTTTGGACAAAAAGGAAAAGAGCCTAAGGGCAGTCGATGACGTTACTGTGAAATAAGATAAGCTATTAAATAATCACCACAGATAAAATTCATATTAAGCGTTATATTATATTATCGATATTCGTTCATTTACCTCGTGCTAATTAAAAAATAAAACGTTCTTTTTTCTTGAGTAACACCTACATCACCGTTTGCGATATTTAAGATTCTTATTTAATGCTTATTTAGAAGTCAGGTACTTTTTTAATTCCTCACAAGTTAAACGATTAAATTTACTCGTTATAGTTGTAACATAAAATGGCTTTATTTCTTCAATACCGCCTGCATCGCTGTACGTGATACAGTTATTAATTATGTAGCAAATAATATGAACTAATTGGCTGTAATCGCGGTTACGTATTTCTTCGTTAAATCTATCGATGTATTGGGCTATTAGCGCCAGACTTACTGATTCCTCGAGGAATGGTTTGATTCCTATAAATTAATGTTTTAAATGTGCCAATTAATGTTTCAATTGTTATAAATTAATAGTTTAATCGTTGTTAATTATATGCTTAAATGTTATAAATTAATAGCTTAAGTGTTAATAAATTAATAGTTTGAATGTTAGGAATTAATGGTATACAATGTAAAAATTAATAGCTTAAATGTTATGAATTTGTGACTTATTGTTGTAAATTCATGACGTAAATATTGTAAATTAATGGCTTAAATGTTATAAATTAATAGTGCAGTCCAGTGTAGATCATCCAAAATGATCTTAGGGGCTTTTGGTGATCCAAACTGGACTGTTGCGTAGTTCTTGGCTTGGTATCGTTTTCCAAAGATTAATCGACTGATTAATTTTTGGAAAACGATGCCAATTACCAGGTCTCACCACGAGGAGGTGACTACGCACTAGACCCGCCCATGGGTTATTTAACACTACACATCGATCTCGACATTCAACCTATTGGCAGAATGTCCAGTTTTGACACTACTTGACCATGGGCCTGCGTAAAGAAATAGTTGTTTCGTAGTCTAACTGCGAAACACATATCTCCAACGCAGCGCTAACATGAATCTTTACAAACGTAGAACAAGGCATACGTAACGCATCATCTATCTCCCCACACAACGATTACATCGATCAGTACAAATATACAATAATTCGCATCCCTACTGGCAACATTCGGTATCAAAGACACATTTATCTAACTTGGAACGAAAAGAAGAAGATGAAGCTACTGACACTGTCCCCGAAACGGACGAGATCGCGATCTCTCGAAAGAACTAACAAACCTACGCGACGTACCCCCGTACAAGAGATAACCCCGAGGATCAACGGAAAGCCCAAGAATTGGCCGTAACTCGATTCCTGTTTCGCCGTTCGAAACTTACACGAGTCGCGGTCGATGGCGCCGACAGATGATGCCAGTGATCCACTAGTAATTCAGCCGTGGATCCAGCACATAGGCCAGCAACTTGACACACTCCAACTGAACAAGTGGAACCCGGGGAGGGACCGCTGAACAGGATTACGAAGGCAAGAGGCCCCAACTGAACAGTGGGGTCCACTCACAGGGAGGGACCGCTGAACAGGATTACCAAGGCACGAGGCCCCCAACTGAACAGTGGGGTCCACTCACGGGAGGGACCGCTGAACCAGGATTAAGAAGGCAATACCTCAACTGAACAGTGGGGTCCTCTCCCGCGGGGCCGAACAGGATTACGGAGGACGTGAAATGGTGGTCTCTGATCGAGTACCCAAGTACCAATCGGACAGGACTGCAGATCCACGAGTGAATCCCCAACAGATTAGCAAGCATCACGGGCACCGACGACAACTCCCGTGATCCGATGCAAACGTTGAGCAGTCACCAAGGACAGAGCTGTCCTTGGGCGACTTACGATCCGAAGAGTTGTCTAGTGCACATTGACCCGCACGCACCCGAAATACACGCGAGCGAGTACGCCACGCGACAGTTTGAAAGAACTGACTGATCGCGAACCGATATATCGTGGGAACAATTTTTTCCAGTATGGTAAGCGTGGGGATCAAGAGAGACGAGATCTTTATTTGTCGTTCCAAGATAGATAAGTATCTTTGTACAGAATGAGCTTACAATGTACAAAACATAGGTATCTATCTTATGATTAATTAAAAGCTAATACGCTCGCATCGCACGGTGTCCTGCGATGTCCCACGATGTCCCACGTTGCCCCCGCGGGGGGTATTAGTCCAGTTTAGATCACCAAAACTATTTTGGGTGATCAAGACCAGACTATATTCAAGTAGTTTTTAGCTTGATATCGTTTTCGAATAATATACTAATATTCGAAATAGTACTTGGTGTATTATTATTTGGAAAACGATACCAATTACCGGGACCCACCACGAGGAGGTACTACGCTCGGGTCCCATTTACATATGAGTTTTTACGCATTGGAAGCAGAGATGTAAAATTATTTTATAATAAAGCGACATTGTAGCGGCGGCATTGTTTTGTCCGGAGTTTATTTGTTTTAAATTACTTGTAATCTAACGGTTTTGGAACTCCGTGGCAAAACAACAACACTATTTGAAATGTCCTATGACTCATGTGCAGCTACAGATAGATGTCGCTGCCTCGGTTAAACTACACTTCCTTCCTTGATTCCATGAATATGTGTTGTTTCCTTGGTTTTTAGCAGACATGGAAAATTACATCTTAAAATTACCACTCTGCGTTACCACTGCTTTTATACAAAATAGGGAAATGAGAATTAAGGTACTGTATTTAAAATTAAAAAATAATGCTATATAGAAATAAAATAGCAATCCAGGGACCTGAAGATTTCGTTAATAAAATAATACAATATAAATCATTAATTCACTCACATTGATGGTACTGATTTAAATCAATGAATGTAGAGTTGCTTCCGATTAATGGTACAACTGTTATAAATTAAGAGCACAATTACTTTGAATTAATGGGAGAATATGGTTATAAAATTATTGGTACAGTTGTTAAGAATTAATGGAGGAATTGTTTTAGATTAATGCTTAAATATTATAAATTAATGGCTTAGATGATATAAATTAATAGTTTAAATATTTTAAATTAGTGGCTTAGATGTTGTAAATTAATAGCTAAATGTTATAATTTAATGGCTTAGATGATATAAATTAATAGTTTAAATGTTATAAATTAATGGCTAAATGTATAAAATAACAGTTCAAAAGTTAGAAATTAATGGCTTAAATGTTATAAATTAATAGCTTAAATGTTATAAATTAATAGCTTAAATGTATAAAATACACTTTAAAATGTTGTAAATTAATGGCTTAGATGTTGTTAATTAATAGCTTAAATGTTATAAAATAGTAGCTTAAATGTATAAAACAACAGTTTAAATGTTGTAAATTAGTGGCTCAGATGTTGTCAATTAATTGCTTAAATGTTATAATTTAATGGCTTAGATGATATAAATTAATAGTTTAAATGTTATAAATTATTGGCAAAATGTATAAAATAACAGTTCAAAAGTTAGAAATTAATGGCTTAAATGTTATAAATTAATAGCTTAAATGTTATAAATTAATGGCTTAAATGTATAAAATAACACATTAAATGCTGTAAATTAATGGTTTAAATGTTATAAATTAACAGTTTAAATGTTATAAATTAATAGCTTGAATGTTATAATTTAATGGCTTAGATGATATAAATTAATAGTTTAAATGTTATAAATTAATGGCTAAATGTATAAAATAACAGTTCAAAAGTTAGAAATTAATGGCTTAAATGTTATAAATTAATAGCATAAATGTTATAAATTAATAGTTTAGACGTTATAAATTAATTCCTTACATGTTATAAATTAATGGCTTGAATGTTATAAATTAATAGCTTAAGTGTTGTAAATTAATGGTTTAGACGTTATAAATTACTAGTTACAATGTTGTTGTTTGATATTTTTTCTTACTTACCTGATATTTATGTTCTTCTTCGATGTTCACTCTCCGGAATTTCAGGCACAAAAGAGCTCGCGCGCGACCTCCGTGTTCCTTATATAACATAACAAGGCGTCGGTTTGTTAATCAAACGGTAACGATTTTTTGACATAGCAGGAGACGGTTTTTTCCATTGTAACAAAATCAAATTGAACGATTTCTTAATTTTTATCGTAAATTGGCATCTTTTACGATTTAATACGATATCCATTTTTATCATTTTAATAGTTTCTACAAACTAAGGCTAAATTCACACCTACATGATACTAGTTTTCGACTATCGATTAGTTTGGACAAAAAGGGAAAAGAGCCTAAGTGCAGTCGATGACGTTACTGTGAAATAAGTTAAGCTATTAACTAATCAGACAGATAAATTCATATTAAGCGTTATATTATATTATCGATAATTCGTTCATTTACTCGTGCTAATTAAAAATAAAACGTTCTTTTTTCTTGAGGAACACCTACATCACTGTTTGCGATATTTAAGATTCTTATTTAATGCTTATTTAGAAGTCAGGTACCTTTTTAATTCTTCACATGTTAAACGATTAAATTTACTCGTTATAGTTGTAACATAAAATGGCTTTATTTCTTCAATACCGCCTGCATCGCTGTACGTGATACAGTTATTAATTATGTAGCAAATAATATGATCTAATTGGTTGTAATCGCGGTTACGTATTTCTTCGTTAAATCTATCGATGTATTGGGCTATTAGCGCGAGACTTACTGATTCCTCGAGGAATGGTTTGATTCTTATAAATTAATGTTTTAAATGTGCCAATTATTGTTTCAATTGTTATAAATTAATAGTTTAATCGTTGTTAATTATTTGCTTAAATGTTATAAATTAATAGCTTAAGTGTTATAAATTAATAGTTTGAGTGTTAGGAATTAATGGTATAAATGTAAAAATTAATAGCTTAAATGTTATGAATTTGTGACTTATTGTTGTAAATTCATGACGTAAATATTGTAAATTAATGGCTTAAATGTTATAAATTAATAGTGCAGTCCAGTGTAGATCATCCAAAATGATCTTAGGGGCTTTTGTTGATCCAAACTGGACTGTTGCGTAGTTCTTGGCTTGGTATCGTTTTCCAAAGATTAATCGACTGATTAATTTTTGGAAAACGATGCCAATTACCAGGTCTCACCACGAGGAGGTGACTACGCACGAGAACCGCCCATGGGTTATTTAACACTACACATCGATCTCGACATTCAACCTATTGGCAGAATGTCCAGTTTTGACACTACTTGACCATGGGCCTGCGTAAAGAAATAGTTGTTTCGTAGTCTAACTGCGAAACACATATCTCCAACGCAGCGCTAACATGAATCTTTACAAACGTAGAACAAGGCATACGTAACGCATCATCTATCTCCCACACAACGATTACATCGATCAGTACAAATAAACAATAATTCGCAACCCTACTTGCAACATTCGGTATCAAAGACACATTTATCTAACTTGGAGCGAAAAGAAGAAGATGAAGCTACTGACACTGTCCCGAAACGGACGAGATCGCGATCTCTCGAAAGAACTAACAAACCTACGCGACGTACCCCCGTACACGAGATAACCCCGAGGTTCAACGGAAAGCCCAAGAATTGGCCGTAACTCGATTCCTGTTTCGCCGTTCGAAACTTACACGAGTCGCGGTCGATGGCGCCGACAGATGATGCCAGTGATCCACTAGTAATTCAGCCGTGGATCCAGCACATAGGCCAGCAACTTGACACACTCCAACTGAACAAGTGGAACCCGGGGAGGGACCGCTGAACAGGATTACGAAGGCAAGAGGCCCCAACTGAACAGTGGGGTCCACTCACAGGGAGGGACCGCTGAACAGGATTACCAAGGCACGAGGCCCCAACTGAACAGTGGGGTCCACTCACGGGGAGGGACCGCTGAACAGGATTACGAAGGCAATACCTCAACTGAACAGTGGGGTCCACTCCCGCGGGGCCGAACAGGATTACGGAGGACGTGAAATTGCTGGTCCCTGACCGAGTACCGAAGTACCAATCGGACAGGACTGCAGATCCACGACTGAATCCCCAACAGATTAGCAAGCATCACCGGCACGACGACAACTCCCGTGATCCGATGCAAACGTTGAGCAGTCACCAAGACAGAGCTGTCCTTGGGCGACTTACGAATCCGAAGAGTTGTCTAGAGCACATTGACCCGCACACACCCGAAATACACGCGAGCGAGTACGCCACGCGACAGTTTGAAAGAACTGAGTGATCGCGAACCGATATATCGTGGGAACAATTTTTCCAGTATGGTAAGCGAGGGGATCAAGAGAGACGAGATCTTTATTTGTCGTTCCAAGATAGATAAGTATCTTTGTACAGAATGAGCTTACAATGTACATAACATAGGTATCTATCTGATGATTAATTAAAGCTAATACGCTCGCATCCCACGGTGTCCTGCGATGTCCCACGATGTCCCACGTTGCCCCCGCGGGGGGGTATTAGTCCAGTTTAGATCACCAAAACTATTTTGGGTGATCAAGACCAGACTATATCCAAGTAGTTTTTAGCTTGATATCGTTTTCGAATAATAATACTAATATTCGAAATAGTACTTGGTGTATTATTATTTGGAAAACGATACCAATTACCGGGACCCACCACGAGGAGGTAACTACGCTCGGGTCCCATTTACATATGAGTTTTTACGCATTTGAAGCAGAGATGTAAAATTATTTTATAATAAAGCGACATTGTAGCGGCGGCATTGTTTTGTCCGGAGTTTATTTGTTTTTAAATTACTTGTAATCTAACGGTTTTGGTACACCGAGGCAAAACAACAACACTATTTGAAATGTCCTATGACTCATGTGCAGCTACAGATAAGATGTCGTTGCCTTCGGTTAAACTACACTTCCTTCCTTGATTCCATGAATATGGTGTTGTTTCCTTGGTTTTTAGCAGACATGGAAAATTACATCTTAAAATTACACTCTGCGTTACCACTGCTTTTATACAAAATAGGGAAATGAGAAATTAAGTACTGTATTTAAAATTAAAAAATAATGCTATATAGAAATAAAATAGCAATCCAGGGACCTGAAAGATTTCGTTAATAAAATAATACAATATAAATCATTAATTCACTCACATTGATGGTACTGATTTAAATCAATGAATGTAGAGTTGCTTCCGATTAATGGTACAACTGTTATAAATTAAGAGCACAATTACTTTGAATTAATGGGAGAATATGGTTATAAATTATTGGTATAGTGGTTAAGAATTAATGGAGGAATTGTTTTAGATTAATGGCTTAAATATTATAAATTAATGGCTTAGATGATATAAATTAATAGTTTAAATATTGTAAATTAGTGGCTTAGATGTTGTAAATTAATAGCTTAAATGTTATAATTTAATGGCTTAGATGATATAAATTAATAGTTTAAATGTTATAAATTATTGGCAAAATGTATAAAATAACAGTTCAAAAGTTAGAAATTAATGGCTTAAATGTTATAAATTAATAGCTTAAATGTTATAAATTAATGGCTTAAATGTATAAAATAACACATTAAATGCTGTAAATTAATGGTTTAAATGTTATAAATTAACAGTTTAAATGTTATAAATTAATAGCTTGAATGTTATAATTTACTGGCTTAGATGATATAAATTAATAGTTTAAATGTTATAAATTAATGGCTAAATGTATAAAATAACAGTTCAAAAGTTAGAAATTAATGGCTTAAATGTTATAAATTAATAGCATAAATGTTATAAATTAATAGTTTAGACGTTATAAATTAATTCCTTAAATGTTATAAATTAATGGCTTGAATGTTATAAATTAATATCTTAAGTGTTGTAAATTAATGGTTTAGACGTTATAAATTACTAGTTACAATGTTGTTGTTTGATATTTTTTCTTACTTACCTGATATTTATGTTCTTCTTCGATGTTCACTCTCCGGAATTTCAGGCACAAAAGAGCTCGCGCGCGACCTCCGTGTTCCTTATATAACATAACAAGGCGTCGGTTTGTTAATCAAACGGTAACGATTTTTTGACATAGCAGGAGACGGTTTTCCCATTGTAACAAAATCAAATTGAACGATTTCTTAATTTTTATCGTAAATTGGCATCTTTTACGATTTAATACGATATCCATTTTTATCATTTTAATAGTTTCTACAAACTAAGACTATATTCACACCTACATGATACTAATTTTCGACTATCGATTAGTTTGGACAAAAAGGGAAAAGAGCCTAAGTGCAGTCGATGACGTTACTGTGAAATAAGTTAAGCTATTAAATAATCAGACAGATAAAATTCATATTAAGCGTTATATTATATTATCGATATTCGTTCATTTACTCGTGCTAATTAAAAAATAAAACGTTCTTTTTTCTTGAGTAACACCTACATCACTGTTTGCGATATTTAAGATTCTTATTTAATGCTTATTTAGAAGTCAGGTACCTTTTTAATTCTTCACAAGTTAAACGATTAAATTTACTCGTTATAGTTGTAACATAAAATGGCTTTATTTCTTCAATACCGCCTGCATCGCTGTACGTGATACAGTTATTAATTATGTAGCAAATAATATGATCTAATTGGCTGTAATCGCGGTTACGTATTTCTTCGTTAAATCTATCGATGTATTGGGCTATTAGCGCGAGACTCACTGATTCCTCGAGGAATGGTTTGATTCTTATAAATTAATGTTTTAAATGTGAAAATTAATGTTTCAATTGTTATATGTTAATAGTTTAATCGTTGCTAACTATTTGCTTAACTGTTATAAATTAATAGCTTAAGTGTTATAAATTTATAGTTTGAATGTTAGGAATTAATGGTATAAATGTAAAAATTAATAGCTTAAATGTTATGAATTTGTGACTTATTGTTGTAAATTCATGACGTAAATATTGTAAATTAATGGCTTAAATGTTATAAATTAATAGTGCAGTCCAGTGTAGATCATCCAAAATGATCTTAGGGGCTTTTGGTGATCCAAACTGGACTGTTGCGTAGTTCTTGGCTTGGTATCGTTTTCCAAAGATTAATCGACTGATTAATTTTTGGAGAACGATGCCAATTACCAGGTCTCACCACGAGGAGGTGACTACGCACGAGACCCGCCCATGGGTTATTTAACACTACACATCGATCTCGACATTCAACCTATTGGCAGAATGTCCAGTTTTGACACTACTTGACCATGGGCCTGCGTAAAGAAATAGTTGTTTCGTAGTCTAACTGCGAAACACATATCTCCAACGCAGCGCTAACATGAATCTTTACAAACGTAGAACAAGGCATACGTAACGCATCATCTATCTCCCACACAACGATTACATCGATCAGTACAAATATACAATAATTCGCATCCCTACTGGCAACATTCGGTATCAAAGACACATTTATCTAACTTGGAACGAAAAGAAGAAGATGAAGCTACTGACACTGTCCCGAAACGGACGAGATCGCGATCTCTCGAAAGAACTAACAAACCTACGCGACGTACCCCCGTACACGAGATAACCCCGAGGTTCAACGGAAAGCCCATGAATTGGCCGTAACTCGATTCCTGTTTCGCCGTTCGAAACTTACACGAGTCGCGGTCGATGGCGCCGACAGATGATGCCAGTGATCCACTAGTAATTCAGCCGTGGATCCAGCACATAGGCCAGCAACTTGACACACTCCAACTGAACAAGTGGAACCCGGGGAGGGACCGCTGAACAGGATTACGAAGGCAAGAGGCCCCAACTGAACAGTGGGGTCCACTCACAGGGAGGGACCGCTGAACAGGATTACGAAGGCAAGAGGCCCCAACTGAACAGCGGGGTCCACTCACGGGGAGGGACCGCTGAACAGGATTACGAAGGCAATACCTCAACTGATCAGTGGGGTCCACTCCCGCGGGGCCGAACAGGATTACGGAGGACGTGAAATTGCTGGTCCCTGACCGAGTACCGAAGTACCAATCGGACAGGACTGCAGATCCACGACTGAATCCCCAACAGATTAGCAAGCATCACCGGCACGACGACAACTCCCGTGATCCGATGCAAAAGTTGAGCAGTCACCAAGACAGAGCTGTCCTTGGGCGACTTACGAATCCGAAGAGTTGTCTAGAGCACATTGACCCGCACACACCCGAAATACACGCGAGCGAGTACGCCACGCGACAGTTTGAAAGAACTGAGTGATCGCGAACCGATATATCGTGGGGACAATTTTTCCAGTATGGTAAGCGAGGGGATCAAGAGAGACGAGATCTTTATTTGTCGTTCCAAGATAGATAAGTATCTTTGTACAGAATGAGCTTACAATGTACATAACATAGGTATCTATCTGATGATTAATTAAAGCTAATACGCTCGCATCCCACGGTGTCCTGCGATGTCCCACGATGTCCCACGTTGCCCCCGCGGGGGGGTATTAGTCCAGTTTAGATCACCAAAACTATTTTGGGTGATCAAGACCAGACTATATCCAAGTAGTTTTTAGCTTGATATCGTTTTCGAATAATAATACTAATATTCGAAATAGTACTTGGTGTATTATTATTTGGAAAACGATACCAATTACCGGGACCCACCACGAGGAGGTAACTACGCTCGGGTCCCATTTACATATGAGTTTTTACGCATTTGAAGCAGAGATGTAAAATTATTTTATAATAAAGCGACATTGTAGCGGCGGCATTGTTTTGTCCGGAGTTTATTTGTTTTTAAATTACTTGTAATCTAACGGTTTTGGTACACCGAGGCAAAACAACAACACTATTTGAAATGTCCTATGACTCATGTGCAGCTACAGATAAGATGTCGCTGCCTTCGGTTAAACTACACTTCCTTCCTTGATTCCATGAATATGGTGTTGTTTCCTTGGTTTTTAGCAGACATGGAAAATTACATCTTAAAATTACACTCTGCGTTACCACTGCTTTTATACAAAATAGGGAAATGAGAAATTAAGTACTGTATTTAAAATTAAAAAATAATGCTATATAGAAATAAAATAGCAATCCAGGGACCTGAAAGATTTCGTTAATAAAATAATACAATATAAATCATTAATTCACTCACATTGATGGTACTGATTTAAATCAATGAATGTAGAGTTGCTTCCGATTAATGGTACAACTGTTATAAATTAAGAGCACAATTACTTTGAATTAATGGGAGAATATGGTTATAAATTATTGGTATAGTGGTTAAGAATTAATGGAGGAATTGTTTTAGATTAATGGCTTAAATATTATAAATTAATGGCTTAGATGATATAAATTAATAGTTTAAATATTGTAAATTAGTGGCTTAGATGTTGTAAATTAATAGCTTAAATGTTATAATTTAATGGCTTAGATGATATAAATTAATAGTTTAAATGTTATAAATTATTGGCAAAATGTATAAAATAACAGTTCAAAAGTTAGAAATTAATGGCTTAAATGTTATAAATTAATAGCTTAAATGTTATAAATTAATGGCTTAAATGTATAAAATAACACATTAAATGCTGTAAATTAATGGTTTAAATGTTATAAATTAACAGTTTAAATGTTATAAATTAATAGCTTGAATGTTATAATTTAATGGCTTAGATGATATAAATTAATAGTTTAAATGTTATAAATTAATGGCTAAATGTATAAAATAACAGTTCAAAAGTTAGAAATTAATGGCTTAAATGTTATAAATTAATAGCATAAATGTTATAAATTAATAGTTTAGACGTTATAAATTAATTCCTTAAATGTTATAAATTAATGGCTTGAATGTTATAAATTAATATCTTAAGTGTTGTAAATTAATGGTTTAGACGTTATAAATTACTAGTTACAATGTTGTTGTTTGATATTTTTTCTTACTTACCTGATATTTATGTTCTTCTTCGATGTTCACTCTCCGGAATTTCAGGCACAAAAGAGCTCGCGCGCGACCTCCGTGTTCCTTATATAACATAACAAGGCGTCGGTTTGTTAATCAAACGGTAACGATTTTTTGACATAGCAGGAGACGGTTTTTCCATTGTAACAAAATCAAATTGAACGATTTCTTAATTTTTATCGTAAATTGGCATCTTTTACGATTTAATACGATATCCATTTTTATCATTTTAATAGTTTCTACAAACTAAGACTATATTCACACCTACATGATACTAGTTTTCGACTATCGATTAGTTTGGACAAAAAGGGAAAAGAGCCTAAGTGCAGTCGATGACGTTACTGTGAAATAAGTTAAGCTATTAAATAATCAGACAGATAAAATTCATATTAAGCGTTATATTATATTATCGATATTCGTTCATTTACTCGTGCTAATTAAAAAATAAAACGTTCTTTTTTCTTGAGTAACACCTACATCACTGTTTGCGATATTTAAGATTCTTATTTAATGCTTATTTAGAAGTCAGGTACCTTTTTAATTCTTCACAAGTTAAACGAATAAATTTACTCGTTATAGTTGTAACATAAAATGGCTTTATTTCTTCAATACCGCCTGCATCGCTGTACGTGATACAGTTATTAATTATGTAGCAAATAATATGATCTAATTGGTTGTAATCGCGGTTACGTATTTCTTCGTTAAATCTATCGATGTATTGGGCTATTAGCGCGAGACTTACTGATTCCTCGAGGACTGGTTTGATTCTTATAAATTAATGTTTTAAATGTGCCAATTATTGTTTCAATTGTTATAAAATAATAGTTTAATCGTTGTTAATTATTTGCTTAAATGTTATAAATTAATAGCTTAAGTGTTATAAATTAATAGTTTGAGTGTTAGGAATTAATGGTATAAATGTAAAAATTAATAGCTTAAATGTTATGAATTTGTGACTTATTGTTGTAAATTCATGACGTAAATATTGTAAATTAATGGCTTAAATGTTATAAATTAATAGTGCAGTCCAGTGTAGGTCATCCAAAATGATCTTAGGGGATTTTGTTGATCCAAACTGGACTGTTGCGTAGTTCTTGGCTTGGTATCGTTTTCCAAAGATTAATCGACTGATTAATTTTTGGAAAACGATGCCAATTACCAGGTCTCACCACGAGGAGGTGACTACGCACGAGACCCGCCCATGGGTTATTTAACACTACACATCGATCTCGACATTCAACCTATTGGCAGAATGTCCAGTTTTGACACTACTTGACCATGGGCCTGCGTAAAGAAATAGTTGTTTCGTAGTCTAACTGCGAAACACATATCTCCAACGCAGCGCTAACATGAATCTTTACAAACGTAGAACAAGGCATACGTAACGCATCATCTATCTCCCACACAACGATTACATCGATCAGTACAAATATACAATAATTCGCATCCCTACTGGCAACATTCGGTATCAAAGACACATTTATCTAACTTGGAACGAAAAGAAGAAGATGAAGCTACTGACACTGTCCCGAAACGGACGAGATCGCGATCTCTCGAAAGAACTAACAAACCTACGCGACGTACCCCCGTACACGAGATAACCCCGAGGTTCAACGGAAAGCCCAAGAATTGGCCGTAACTCGATTCCTGTTTCGCCGTTCGAAACTTACACGAGTCGCGGTCGATGGCGCCGACAGATGATGCCAGTGATCCACTAGTAATTCAGCCGTGGATCCAGCACATAGGCCAGCAACTTGACACACTTCAACTGAACAAGTGGAACCCGGGGAGGGACCGCTGAACAGGATTACGAAGGCAATACCTCAACTGAACAGTGGGGTCCACTCCCGCGGGGCCGAACAGGATTACGGAGGACGTGAAATTGCTGGTCCCTGACCGAGTACCGAAGTACCAATCGGACAGGACTGCAGATCCACGACTGAATCCCCAACAGATTAGCAAGCATCACCGGCACGACGACAACTCCCGTGATCCGATGCAAACGTTGAGCAGTCACCAAGACAGAGCTGTCCTTGGGCGACTTACGAATCCGAAGAGTTGTCTAGAGCACATTGACCCGCACGCACCCGAAATACACGCTAGCGAGTACGCCACGCGACAGTTTGAAAGAACTGAGTGATCGCGAACCGATATATCGTGGGAACAATTTTTCCAGTATGGTAAGCGAGGGGATCAAGAGAGACGAGATCTTTATTTGTCGTTCCAAGATAGATAAGTATCTTTGTACAGAATGAGCTTACAATGTACATAACATAGGTATCTATCTTATGATTAATTAAAGCTAATACGCTCGCATCCCACGGTGTCCTGCGATGTCCCACGATGTCCCACGTTGCCCCCTCGGGGGGGTATTAGTCCAGTTTAGATCACCAAAACTATTTTGGGTGATCAAGACCAGACTATATTCAAGTAGTTTTTAGCTTGATATCGTTTTCGAATAATAATACTAATATTCGAAATGGTACTTGGTGTATTATTATTTGGAAAACGATACCAATTACCGGGACCCACCACGAGGAGGTAACTACGCTCGGGTCCCATTTACATATGAGTTTTTACGCATTGGAAGCAGAGATGTAAAATTATTTTATAATAAAGCGACATTGTAGCGGCGGCATTGTTTTGTCCGGAGTTTATTTGTTTTTAAATTACTTGTAATCTAACGGTTTTGGTACTCCGAGGCAAAACAACAACACTATTTGAAATGTCCTATGACTCATGTGCAGCTACAGATAAGATGTCGTTGCCTTCGGTTAAACTACACTTGCTTCCTTGATTCCATGAATATGGTGTTGTTTCCTTGGTTTTTAGCAGACATGGAAAATTATATCTTAGAATTACACTCTGCGTTACCACTGCTTTTATACAAAATAGTGAAATGAGAAATTAAGTACTGTATTTAAAATTAAAAAATAATGCTATATAGAAATAAAATAGCAATCCAGGGACCTGAAAGATTTCGTTAATAAAATAATACAATATAAATCATTAATTCACTCACATTGATGGTACTGATTTAAAT
Source organism: Bombus flavifrons (assembly GCF_040668555.2). NCBI lineage: Eukaryota > Metazoa > Arthropoda > Insecta > Hymenoptera > Apidae > Bombus > Bombus flavifrons. Next base: position 30,217 of record NW_027184956.1, read on the forward strand.
CAATGAATGTAGAGTTGCTTCCGATTAATGGTACAACTGTTATAAATTAAGAGCACAATTACTTTGAATTAATGGGAGAATATGGTTATAAATTATTGGTATAGTTGTTAAGAATTAATGGAGGAATTGTTTTAGATTAATGGCTTAAATATTATAAATTAATGGCTTAGATGATATAAGTTAATAGTTTAAATATTGTAAATTAGTGGCTTAGATGTTGTAAATTAATAGCTTAAATGTTATAATTTAATGGCTTAGATGATATAAATTAATAGTTTAAATGTTATAAATTATTGGCAAAATGTATAAAATAACAGTTCAAAAGTTAGAAATTAATGGCTTAAATGTTATAAATTAATAGCTTAAATGTTATAAATTAATGGCTTAAATGTATAAAATAACACATTAAATGCTGTAAATTAATGGTTTAAATGTTATAAATTAACAGTTTAAATGTTATAAATTAATAGCTTGAATGTTATAATTTAATGGCTTAGATGATATAAATTAATAGTTTAAATGTTATAAATTAATGGCTAAATGTATAAAATAACAGTTCAAAAGTTAGAAATTAATGGCTTAAATGTTATAAATTAATAGCATAAATGTTATAAATTAATAGTTTAGACGTTATAAATTAATTCCTTAAATGTTATAAATTAATGGCTTGAATGTTATAAATTAATAGCTTAAGTGTTGTAAATTAATGGTTTAGACGTTATAAATTACTAGTTACAATGTTGTTGTTTGATATTTTTTCTTACTTACCTGATATTTATGTTCTTCTTCGATGTTCACTCTCCGGAATTTCAGGCACAAAAGAGCTCGCGCGCGACCTCCGTGTTCCTTACATAACATAACAAGGCGTCGGTTTGTTAATCAAACGGTAACGATTTTTTGACATAGCAGGAGACGGTTTTTCCATTGTAACAAAATCAAATTGAACGATTTCTTAATTTTTATCGTAAATTGGCATCTTTTACGATTTAATGCGATATCCATTTTTATCATTTTAATAGTTTCTACAAACTAAGACTATATTCACACCTACATGATACTAGTTTTCGACTATCGATTAGTTTGGACAAAAAGGGAAAAGAGCCTAAGTGCAGTCGATGTCGTTACTGTGAAATAAGTTAAGCTATTAAATAATCAGACAGATAAAATTCATATTAAGCGTTATATTATATTATCGATATTCGTTCATTTACTCGTGCTAATTAAAAAATAAAACGTTCTTTTTTCTTGAGTAACACCTACATCACTGTTTGCGATATTTAAGATTCTTATTTAATGCTTATTTAGAAGTCAGGTACCTTTTTAATTCTTCACGAGTTAAACGAATAAATTTACTCGTTATAGTTGTAACATAAAATGGCTTTATTTCTTCAATACCGCCTGCATCGCTGTACGTGATACAGTTATTAATTATGTAGCAAATAATATGATCTAATTGGTTGTAATCGCGGTTACGTATTTCTTCGTTAAATCTATCGATGTATTGGGCTATTAGCGCGAGACTTACTGAATCCTCGAGGACTGGTTTGATTCTTATAAATTAATGTATTAAATGTGCCAATTATTGTTTCAATTGTTATAAATTAATAGTTTAATCGTTGTTAATTATTTGCTTAAATGTTATAAATTAATAGCTTAAGTGTTATAAATTAATAGTTTGAGTGTTAGGAATTAATGGTATAAATGTAAAAATTAATAGCTTAAATGTTATGAATTTGTGACTTATTGTTGTAAATTCATGACGTAAATATTGTAAATTAATGGCTTAAATGTTATAAATTAATAGTGCAGTCCAGTGTAGATCATCCAAAATGATCTTAGCGGCTTTTGTTGATCCAAACTGGACTGTTGCGTAGGTCTTGGCTTGGTATCGTTTTCCAAAGATTAATCGACTGATTAATTTTTGGAAAACGATGCCAATTACCAGGTCTCACCACGAGGAGGTGACTACGCACGAGACCCGCCCATGGGTTATTTAACACTACACATCGATCTCGACATTCAACCTATTGGCAGAATGTCCAGTTTTGACACAACTTGACCATGGGCCTGCGTAAAGAAATAGTTGTTTCGTAGTCTAACTGCGAAACACATATCTCCAACGCAGCGCTAACATGAATCTTTACAAACGTAGAACAAGGCATACGTAACGCATCTTCTATCTCCCACACAACGATTACATCGATCAGTACAAATAAACAATAATTCGCATCCCTACTGGCAACATTCGGTATCAAAGACACGTTTATCTAACTTGGAGCGAAAAGAAGAAGATGAAGCTACTGACACTGTCCCGAAACGGACGAGACCGCGATCTCTCGAAAGAACTAACAAACCTACGCGACGTACCCCCGTACACGAGATAACCCCGAGGTTCAACGGAAAGCCCAAGAATTGGCCGTAACTCGATTCCTGTTTCGCCGTTCGAAACTTACACGAGTCGCGGTCGATGGCGCGGTCAGATGATGCCAGTGATCCACTAGTAATTCAGCCGTGGATCCAGCACATAGGCCAGCAACTTGACACAATCCAACTGAACAAGTGGAACCCGGGGAGGGACCGCTGAACAGGATTACGAAGGCAAGAGGCCCCAACTGAACAGTGGGGTCCACTCACAGGGAGGGACCGCTGAACAGGATTACCAAGGCACGAGGCCTCAACTGAACAGTGGGGTCCACTAACGCGGGGCCGAATAGGATTACGGAGGACGTGAAATTGCTGGTCCCTGACCGAGTACCGAAGTACCAATCGGACAGGACTGCAGATCCACGACTGAATCCCCAACAGATTAGCAAGCATCATCGGCACGACGACAACTCCCGTGATCCGATGCAAACGTTGAGCAGTCACCAAGACAGAGCTGTCCTTGGGCGACTTACGAATCCGAAGAGTTGTCTAGAGCACATTGACCCGCACGCACCCGAAATTCACGCGAGAGAGTACGCCACGCGACAGTTTGAAAGAACTGAGTGATCGCGAACCGATATATCGTGGGAACAATTTTTCCAGTATGGTAAGCGAGGGGATCAAGAGAGACGAGATCTTTAGTTGTCGTTCCAAGATAGATAAGTATCTTTGTACAGAATGAGCTTACAATGCACATAACATAGGTATCTATCTTATGATTAATTAAAGCTAATACGCTCGCATCCCACGGTGTCCTGCGATGTCCCACGATGTCCCACGTTGCCCCCGCGGGGGGGTATTAGTCCAGTTTAGATCACCAAAACTATTTTGGGTGATCAAGACCAGACTATATTCAAGTAGTTTTTAGCTTGATATCGTTTTCGAATAATACTACTAATATTCGAAATAGTACTTGGTGTATTATTATTTGGAAAACGATACCAATTACCGGGACCCACCACGAGAAGGTAACTACGCTCGGGTCCCATTTACATATGAGTTTTTACGCATTGGAAGCAGAGATGTAAAATTATTTTATAATAAAGCGACATTGTAGCGGCGGCATTGTTTTGTCCGGAGTTTATTTGTTTTTAAATTACTTGTAATCTAACGGTTTTGGTACTCCGAGGCAAAACAACAACACTATTTGAAATGTCCTATGATTCATGTGCAGCTACAGATAAGATGTCGTTGCCTTCGGTTAAACTACACTTTCTTCCTTGATTCCATGAATATGGTGTTGTTTACTTGGTTTTTAGCAGACATGGAAAATTACATCTTAAAATTACACTCTGCGTTACCACTGCTTTTATACAAAATAGTGAAATGAGAAATTAAGTGCTGTATTTAAAATTAAAAAATAATGCGCTATAGAAATAAAATAGCAATCCAGGGACCTGAAAGATTTCGTTAATAAAATAATACAATATAAATCATTAATTCACTCACATTGCTGGTACTGATTTAAATCAATGAATGTAGAGTTGCTTCCTATTAATGGTACAACTGTTATAAATTAAGAGCATAATTACTTTGAATTAATGGGAGAATATGGTTATAAATTATTGGTATAGATGATAAGAATTAATGGAGGAATTGTTTTAGATTAATGGCTTAAATATTATAAATTAATGGCTTAGATGATATAAATTAATAGTTTAAATATTGTAAATTAGTGGCTTTGATGTTGTAAATTAATAGCTTAAATGTTATAATTTAATGGCTTAGATGATGTAAATTAATAGTTTAAATGTTATAAATTATTGGCAAAATGTATAAAATAACAGTTCAAAAGTTAGAAATTAATGGCTTAAATGTTATAAATTAATAGCTTAAATGTTATAAATTAATGGCTTAAATGTATAAAATAACACATTAAATGCTGTAAATTAATGGTTTAAATGTTATAAATTAACAGTTTAAATGTTATAAATTAATAGCTTGAATGTTATAATTTAATGGCTTAGATGATATAAATTAATAGTTTAAATGTTATAAATTAATGGCTAAATGTATAAAATAACAGTTCAAAAGTTAGAAATTAATGGCTTAAATGTTATAAATTAATAGCATAAATGTTATAAATTAATAGTTTAGACGTTATAAATTAATTCCTTAAATGTTATAAATTAATGGCTTGAATGTTATAAATTAATAGCTTAAGTGTTGTAAATTAATGGTTTAGACGTTATAAATTACTAGTTACAATGTTGTTGTTTGATATTTTTTCTTACTTACCTGATATTTATGTTCTTCTTCGATGTTCACTCTCCGGAATTTCAGGCACAAAAGAGCTCGCGCGCGACCTCCGTGTTCCTTATATAACATAACAAGGCGTCGGTTTGTTAATCAAACGGTAACGATTTTTTGACATAGCAGGAGACGGTTTTTCCATTGTAACAAAATCAAATTGAACGATTTCTTAATTTTTATCGTAAATTGGCATCTTTTACGATTTAATGCGATATCCATTTTTATCATTTTAATAGTTTCTACAAACTAAGACTATATTCACACCTACATGATACTAGTTTTCGACTATCGATTAGTTTGGACAAAAAGGGAAAAGAGCCTAAGTGCAGTCGATGACGTTACTGTGAAATAAGTTAAGCTATTAAATAATCAGACAGATAAAATTCATATTAAGCGTTATATTATATTATCGATATTCGTTCATTTACTCGTGCTAATTAAAAAATAAAACGTTCTTTTTTCTTGAGTAACACCTACGTCACTGTTTGCGATATTTAAGATTCTTATTTAATGCTTATTTAGAAGTCAGGTACCTTTTTAACTCTTCACAAGTTAAACGAATAAATTTACTCGTTATAGTTGTAACATAAAATGGCTTTATTTCTTCAATACCACCTGCATCGCTGTACGTGATACAGTTATTAATTATGTAGCAAATAATATGATCTAATTGGTTGTAATCGCGGTTACGTATGTCTTCGTTAAATCTATCGATGTATTGGGCTATTAGCGCGAGACTTACTGATTCCTCGAGGACTGGTTTGATTCTTATAAATTAATGTTTTAAATGTGCCAATTATTGTTTCAATTGTTATAAATTAATAGTTTAATCGTTGTTAATTATTTGCTTAAATGTTATAAATTAATAGCTTAAGAGTTATAAATTAATAGTTTGAGTGTTAGGAATTAATGGTATAAATGTAAAAATTAATAGCTTAAATGTTATGAATTTGTGACTTATTGTTGTAAATTCATGACGTAAATATTGTAAATTAATGGCTTAAATGTTATAAATTAATAGTGCAGTCCAGTGTAGATCATCCAAAATGATCTTAGCGGCTTTTGTTGATCCAAACTGGACTGTTGCGTAGGTCTTGGCTTGGTATCGTTTTCCAAAGATTAATCGACTGATTAATTTTTGGAAAACGATGCCAATTACCAGGTCTCACCACGAGGAGGTGACTACGCACGAGACCCGCCCATGGGTTATTTAACACTACACATCGATCTCGACATTCAACCTATTGGCAGAATGTCCAGTTTTGACACAACTTGACCATGGGCCTGCGTAAAGAAATAGTTGTTTCGTAGTCTAACTGCGAAACACATATCTCCAACGCAGCGCTAACATGAATCTTTACAAACGTAGAACAAGGCATACGTATCGCATCTTCTATCTCCCACACAACGATTACATCGATCAGTACAAATAAACAATAATTCGCATCCCTACTGGCAACATTCGGTATCAAAGACACGTTTATCTAACTTGGAGCGAAAAGAAGAAGATGAAGCTACTGACACTGTCAAGAAACGGACGAGACCGCGATCTCTCGAAAGAACTAACAAACCTACGCGACGTACCCCCGTACACGAGATAACCCCGAGGTTCAACGGAAAGCCCAAAAATTGGCCGTAACTCGATTCCTGTTTCGCCGTTCGAAACTTAGACGAGTCGCGGTCGATGGCGCCGACAGATGATGCCAGTGATCCACTAGTAATTCAGCCGTGGATCCAGCACACAGGCCAGCAACTTGACACACTCCAACTGAACAAGTGGAACCCGGGGAGGGACCGCTGAACAGGATTACGAAGGCAAGAGGCCCCAACTGAACAGTGGGGTCCACTCACGGGGAGGGACCGCTGAACAGGATTACGACGGCAATACCTCAACTTAACAGTGGGGTCCACTCCCGCGGGGCCGAACAGGATTACGGAGGACGTGAAATTGGTGGTCTCTGATCGAGTACCCAAGTACCAATCGGACAGGACTGCAGATCCACGAGTGAATCCCCAACAGATTAGCAAGCATCACCGGCACGACGACAACTCCCGTGATCCGATGCAAACGTTGAGCAGTCACCAAGACAGAGCTGTTCTTGGGCGACTTACGAATCCGAAGAGTTGTTTAGAGCACATTGACCCGCACGCACCCGAAATACACGCGAGCGAGTACGCCACGCGACAGTTTGAAAGAACTGAGTGATCGCGAACCGATATATCGTGGGAACAATTTTTCCAGTATGGTAAGCGAGGGGATCAAGAGAGACGAGATCTTTATTTGTCGTTCCAAGATAGATAAGTATCTTTGTACAGAATGAGCTTACAATGTACATAACATAGGTATCTATCTTATGATTAATTAAAGCTAATACGCTCGCATCCCACGGTGTCCTGCGATGTCCCACGATGTCCCACGTTGCCCCCGCGGGGGGGTATTAGTCCAGTTTAGATCACCAAAACTATTTTGGGTGATCAAGACCAGACTATATTCAAGTAGTTTCTAGCTTGATATCGTTTTCGAATAATAATAATAATGTTCGAAATAGTACTTGGTGTATTATTATTTGGAAAACGATACCAATTACCGGGACCCACCACGAGGAGGTAACTACGCTCGGGTCCCATTTACATATGAGTTTTTACGCATTGGAAGCAGAGATGTAAAATTATTTTATAATAAAGCGACATTGTAGCGGCGGCATTGTTTTGTCCGGAGTTTATTTGTTTTTAAATTACTTGTAATCTAACGGTTTTGGTACTCAGAGGCAAAACAACAACACTATTTGAAATGTCCTATGACTCATGTGCAGCTACAGATAAGATGTCGTTGCCTTCGGTTAAACTACACTTGCTTCCTTGATTCCATGAATATGGTGTTGTTTCCTTGGTTTTTAGCAGACATGGAAAATTACTTCTTAAAATTACACTCTGCGTTGCCACTGCTTTTATACACAATAGTGAAATGAGAAATTAAGTACTGTATTTAAAATTAAAAAATAATGCTATATAGAAATAAAATAGCAATCCAGGGACCTGAAAGATTTCGTTAATAAAATAATACAATATAAATCATTAATTCACTCACATTGATGGTACTGATTTAAATCAATGAATGTAGAGTTGCTTCCGATTAATGGTACAACTGTTATAAATTAAGAGCACAATTACTTTGAATTAATGGGAGAATATGGTTATAAATTATTGGTATAGTTGTTAAGAATTAATGGAGGAATTGTTTTAGATTAATGGCTTAAATATTATAAATTAATGGCTTAGATGATATAAATTAATAGTTTAAATATTGTAAATTAGTGGCTTAGATGTTGTAAATTAATAGCTTAAATGTTATAATTTAATGGCTTAAATGTTATAAATTAATAGCTTAAATGTTATAAATTAATGGCTTAAATGTATAAAATAACACATTAAATGCTGTAAATTAATGGTTTAAATGTTATAAATTAACAGTTTAAATGTTATAAATTAATAGCTTGAATGTTATAATTAAATGGCTTAGATGATATAAATTAATAGTTTAAATGTTATAAATTAATGGCTAAATGTATAAAATAACAGTTCAAAAGTTAGAAATTAATGGCTTAAATGTTATAAATTAATAGCATAAATGTTATAAATTAATAGTTTAGACGTTATAAATTAATTCCTTAAATGTTATAAATTAATGGCTTGAATGTTATAAATTAATAGCTTAAGTGTTGTAAATTAATGGTTTAGACGTTATAAATTACTAGTTACAATGTTGTTGTTTGATATTTTTTCTTACTTACCTGATATTTATGTTCTTCTTCGATGTTCACTCTCCGGAATTTCAGGCACAAAAGAGCTCGCGCGCGACCTCCGTGTTCCTTACATAACATAACAAGGCGTCGGTTTGTTAATCAAACGGTAACGATTTTTTGACATAGCAGGAGACGGTTTTTCCATTGTAACAAAATCAAATTGAACGATTTCTTAATTTTTATCGTAAATTGGCATCTTTTACGATTTAATACGAAATCCATTTTTATCATTTTAATAGTTTCTACAAACTAAGACTATATTCACACCTACATGATACTAGTTTTCGACTACCGATTAGTTTGGACAAAAAGGGAAAAGAGCCTAAGTGCAGTCGATGACGTTACTGTGAAATAAGTTAAGCTATTAAATAATCAGACAGATAAAATTCATATTAAGCGTTATATTATATTATCGATATTCGTTCATTTACTCGTGCTAATTAAAAAATAAAACGTTCTTTTTTCTTGAGTAACACCTACATCACTGTTTGCGATATTTAAGATTCTTATTTAATGCTTATTTAGAAGTCAGGTACCTTTTTAATTCTTCACAAGTTAAACGATTAAATTTACTCGTTATAGTTGTAACATAAAATGGCTTTATTTCTTCAATACCGCCTGCATCGCTGTACGTGATACAGTTATTAATTATGTAGCAAATAATATGATCTAAATGGTTGTAATCGCGGTTACGTATTTCTTCGTTAAATCTATCGATGTATTGGGCTATTAGCGCGAAACTTACTGATTCCTCGAGGAATGGTTTGATTCTTATAAATTAATGTTTTAAATGTGCCAATTATTGTTTCAATTGTTATAAATTAATAGTTTAATCGTTGTTAATTATTTGCTTAAATGTTATAAATTAATAGCTTAAGTGTTATAAATTAATAGTTTGAATGTTAGGAATTAATGGTATAAATGTAAAAATTAATAGCTTAAATGTTATGAATTTGTGACTTATTGTTGTAAATTCATGACGTAAATATTGTAAATTAATGGCTTAAATGTTATACATTAATAGTGCAGTCCAGTGTAGATCAACCAAAATGATCTTAGGGGCTTTTGTTGATCCAAACTGGACTGTTGCGTAGTTCTTGGCTTGGTATCGTTTTCCAAAGATTAATCGACTGATTAATTTTTGGAAAACGATGCCAATTACCAGGTCTCACCACGAGGAGGTGACTACGCACGAGACCCGCCCATGGGTTATTTAACACTACACATCGATCTCGACATTCAACCTATTGGCAGAATGTCCAGTTTTGACACTACTTGACCATGGGCCTGCGTAAAGAAATAGTTGTTTCGCAGTCTAACTGCGAAACACATATCTCCAACGCAGCGCGAACATGAATCTTTACTAACGTAGAACAAGGCATACGTAACGCATCATCTATCTCCCACACAACGATTACATCGATCAGTACAAATATACAATAATTCGCATCCCTACTGGCAACATTCGGTATCAAAGACACATTTATCTAACTTGGAACGAAAAGAAGAAGATGAAGCTACTGACACTGTCCCGAAACAGGCGAGATCGCGATCTCTCGAAAGAACTAACAAACCTACGCGACGTACCCCCGTACACGAGATAACCCCGAGGTTCAACGGAAAGCCCAAGAATTGGCCGTAACTCGATTCCTGTTTCGCCGTTCGAAACTTACACGAGTCGCGGTCGATGGCGCCGACAGATGATGCCAGTGATCCACTAGTAATTCAGCCGTGGATCCAGCACATAGGCCAGCAACTTGACACACTCCAACTGAACAAGTGGAACCCGGGGAGGGACCGCTGAACAGGATTACGAAGGCAATACCTCAAATGAACAGTGGGGTCCACTCCAGCGGGGCCGAACAGGATTACGGAGGACGTGAAATTGCTGGTCCCTGACCGAGTACCCAAGTACCAATCGGACAGAACTGCAGATCCACGAGTGAATCCCCAACAGATTAGCAAGCATCACCGGCACGACGACAACTCCGGTGATCCGATGCAAACGTTGAGCAGTCACCAAGACAGAGCTGTCCTTGGGCGACTTACGAATCCGAAGAGTTGTCTAGGGCACATTGACCCGCACGCACCCGAAATACACGCGAGAGAGTACGCCACGCGACAGTTTGAAAGAACTGAGTGATCGCGAACCGATATATCGTGGGAACAATTTTTCCAGTATGGTAAGCGAGGGGATCAAGAGAGACGAGATCTTTATTTGGCGTTCCAAGATAGATAAGTATCTTTGTACAGAATGAGCTTACAATGTACATAACATAGGTATCTATCTTATGATTAATTAAAGCTAATACGCTCGCATCCCACGGTGTCCTGCGATGTCCCACGATGTCCCACGTTGCCCCCGCGGGGGGGTATTAGTCCAGTTTAGATCACCAAAACTATTTTGGGTGATCAAGACCAGACTATATTCAAGTAGTTTTTAGCTTGATATCGTTTTCGAATAATAATACTAATATTCGAAATAGTACTTGGTGTATTATTATTTGGAAAACGATACTAATTACCGGGACCCACCACGAGGAGGTAACTACGCTGGGGTCCCATTTACATAAGAGTTTTTACGCATTGGAAGCAGAGATGTAAAATTATTTTATAATAAAGCGACATTGTAGCGGCGGCATTGTTTTGTCCGGAGTTTATTTGTTTTTAAATTACTTGTAATCTAACGGTTTTGGTACTCCGAGGCAAAACAACAACACTATTTGAAATGTCCTATGACTCATGTGCAGCTACAGATAAGATGTCGTTGCCTTCGGTTAAACTACACTTTCTTCCTTGATTCCATGAATATGGTGTTGTTTCCTTGGTTTTTAGCAGACATGGAAAATTACATCTTAAAATTACACTCTGCGTTACCACTGCTTTTATACAAAATAGTGAAATGAGAAATTAAGTACTGTATTTAAAATTAAAAAATAATGCGCTATAGAAATAAAATAGCAATCCAGGGACCTGAAAGATTTCGTTAATAAAATAATACAATATAAATCATTAATTCACTCACATTGCTGGTACTGATTTAAATCAATGAATGTAGAGTTGCTTCCGATTAATGGTACAACTGTTATAAATTAAGAGCATAATTACTTTGAATTAATGGGAGAATATGGTTATAAATTATTGGTATAGTTGTTAAGAATTAATGGAGGAATTGTTTTAGATTAATGGCTTAAATATTATAAATTAATGGCTTAGATGATATAAATTAATAGTTTAAATATTGTAAATTAGTGGCTTTGATGTTGTAAATTAATAGCTTAAATGTTATAATTTAATGGCTTAGATGATATAAATTAATAGTTTAAATGTTATAAATTATTGGCAAAATGTATAAAATAACAGTTCAAAAGTTAGAAATTAATGGCTTAAATGTTATAAATTAATTGCTTAAATGTTATAAATTAATGGCTTAAATGTATAAAATAACACTTTAAATGCTGTAAATTAATGGTTTAAATGTTATAAATTAACAGTTTAAATGTTATAAATTAATAGCTTGAATGTTATAATTTAATGGCTTAGATGATATAAATTAATAGTTTAAATGTTATAAATTAATGGCTAAATGTATAAAATAACAGTTCAAAAGTTAGAAATTAATGGCTTAAATGTTATAAATTAATAGCATAAATGTTATAAATTAATAGTTTAGACGTTATAAATTAATTCCTTAAATGTTATAAATTAATGGCTTGAATGTTATAAATTAATAGCTTAAGTGTTGTAAATTAATGGTTTAGACGTTATAAATTACTAGTTACAATGTTGTTGTTTGATATTTTTTCTTACTTACCTGATATTTATGTTCTTCTTCGATGTTCACTCTCCGGAATTTTCAGGCACAAAAGATCTCGCCCGCGACTTCCGTGTTCCTTATATAACTTAACAAGGCGTCGGTTTGTTAATCAAACGGTAACGATTTTTTGACATAGCAGGAGACGGTTTTTCCATTGTAACAAAATCAAATTGAACGATTTCTTAATTTTTATCGTAAATTGGCATCTTTTACGATTTAATACGATATCCATTTTTATCATTTTAGTAGTTTCTACAAACTAAGACTAAATTCACACCTACATGATACTAGTTTTCGACTATCGATTAGTTTGGACAAAAAGGGAAAAGAGCCTAAGGGCAGTCGATGACGTTACTGTGAAATAAGTTAAGCTATTAAATAATCAGACAGATAAAATTCATATTAAGCGTTATATTATATTATCGATATTCGTTCATTTACTCGTGCTAATTAAAAAATAAAACGTTCTTTTTTCTTGAGTAACACCTACATCACTGTTTGCGATATTTAAGATTCTTATTTAATGCTTATTTAGAAGTCAGGTACCTTTTTAATTCTTCACAAGTTAAACGATTAAATTTACTCGTTATAGTTGTAACATAAAATGGCTTTATTTCTTCAATACCGCCTGCATCGCTGTACGTGATACAGTTATTAATTATGTAGCAAATAATATGATCTAATTGGTTGTAATCGCGGTTACGTATTTCTTCGTTAAATCTATCGATGTATTGGGCTATTAGCGCGAGACTTACTGATTCCTCGAGGAATGGTTTGATTCTTATAAATTAATGTTTTAAATGTGCCAATTATTGTTTCAATTGTTATAAATTAATAGTTTAATCGTTGTTAATTATTTGCTTAAATGTTATAATTTAATAGCTTAAGTGTTATAAATTAATAGTTTGAGTGTTAGGAATTAATGGTATAAATGTAAAAATTAATAGCTTAAATGTTATGAATTTGTGACTTATTGTTGTAAATTCATGACGTAAATATTGTAAATTAATGGCTTAAATGTTATAAATTAATAGTGCAGTCCAGTGTAGATCTTCCAAAATGATCTTAGGGGCTTTTGTTGATCCAAACTGGACTGTTGCGTAGTTCTTGGCTTGGTATCGTTTTCCAAAGATTAATCGACTGATTAATTTTTGGAAAACGATGCCAATTACCAGGTCTCACCATGAGGAGGTGACTACGCACGAGACCCGCCCATGGGTTATTTAACACTACACATCGATCTCGACATTCAACCTATTGGCAGAATGTCCAGTTTTGACACTACTTGACCATGGGCCTGCGTAAAGAAATAGTTGTTTCGTAGTCTAACTGCGAAACACATATCTCCAACGCAGCGCTAACATGAATCTTTACAAACGTAGAACAAGGCATACGTAACGCATCATCTATCTCCCACACAACGATTACATCGATCAGTACAAATAAACAATAATTCGCATCCCTACTGGCAACATTCGGTATCAAAGACACATTTATCTAACTTGGAGCGAAAAGAAGAAGATGAAGCTACTGACACTGTCCCGAAACGGACGAGATCGCGATCTCTCGAAAGAACTAACAAACCTACGCGACGTACCCCCGTACACGAGATAACCCCGAGGTTCAACGGAAAGCCCAAGAATTGGCCGTAACTCGATTCCTGTTTCGCCGTTCGAAACTTACACGAGTCGCGGTCGATGGCGCCGACAGGTGATGCCAGTGATCCACTAGTAATTCAGCCGTGGATCCAGCACATAGGCCAGCAACTTGACACACTCCAACTGAACAAGTGGAACCCGGGGAGGGACCGCTGAACAGGATTACGAAGGCAAGAGGCCCCAACTGAACAGTGGGGTCCACTCCCGCGGGGCCGAACAGGATTACGGAGGACGTGAAATTGCTGGTCCCTGACCGAGTACCGAAGTACCAATCGGACAGGACTGCAGATCTACGACTGAATCCCCAACAGATTAGCAAGCATCACCGGCACGACGACAACTCCCGTGATCCGATGCAAACGTTGAGCAGTCACCAAGACAGAGCTGTCCTTGGGCGACTTACGAATCCGAAGAGTTGTCTAGAGCACATTGACCCGCACGCACCCGAAATACACGCGAGCGAGTACGCCACGCGACAGTTTGAAAGAACTGAGTGATCGCGAACCGATATATCGTGCGAACAATTTTTCCAGTATGGTAAGCGAGGGGATCAAGAGAGACGAGATCTTTATTTGTCGTTCCAAGATAGATAAGTATCTTTGTACAGAATGAGCTTACAATGTACATAACATAGGTATCTATCTTATGATTAATTGAAGCTAATACGCTCGCATCCCACGGTGTCCTGCGATGTCCCACGATGTCCCACGTTGCCCCCGCGGGGGGGTATTAGTCCAGTTTAGATCACCAAAACTATTTTGTGTGATCAAGACCAGACTATATTCAAGTAGTTTTTAGCTTGATATCGTTTTCGAATAATAATACTAATATTCGAAATAGTACTTGGTGTATTATTATTTGGAAAACGATACCAATTACCGGGACCCACCACGAGGAGGTAACTACGCTCGGGTCCCATTTACATATGAGTTTTTACGCATTGGAAGCAGAGATGTAAAATTATTTTATAATTAAGCGACATTGTAGCGGCGGCATTGTTTTGTCCGGAGTTTATTTGTTTTTAAATTACTTGTAATCTAACGGTTTTGGTACTCCGAGGCAAAACAACAACACTATTTGAAATGTCCTATGACTCATGTGCAGCTACAGATAAGATGTCGTTGCCTTCGGTTAAACTACACTTGCTTCCTTGATTCCATGAATATGGTGTTGTTTCCTTGGTTTTTAGCAGACATGGAAAATTACATCTTAAAATTACACTCTGCGTTACCACTGCTTTTATACAAAATAGTGAAATGAGAAATTAAGTACTGTATTTAAAATTAAAAAATAATGCTATATAGAAATAAAATAGCAATCCATGGACCTGAAAGATTTCGTTAATAAAATAATACAATATAAATCATTAATTCACTCACATTGATGGTACTGATTTAAATCAATGAATGTAGAGTTGCTTCCGATTAATGGTACAAATGTTATAAATTAAGAGCACAATTACTTTGAATTAATGGGAGAATATGAATATAAATTATTGGTATAGTTGTTAAGAATTAATGGAGGAATTGTTTTAGATTAATGGCTTAAATATTATAAATTAATGGCTTAGATGATATAAATTAATAGTTTAAATATTGTAAATTAGTGCCTTAGATGTTGTAAATTAATAGCTTAAATGTTATAATTTAATGGCTTAGATGATATAAATTAATAGTTTAAATGTTATAAATTATTGGCAAAATGTATAAAATAACAGTTCAAAAGTTAGAAATTAATGGCTTAAATGTTATAAATTAATTGCTTAAATGTTATAAATTAATGGCTTAAATGTATAAAATAACACTTTAAATGCTGTAAATTAATGGTTTAAATGTTATAAATTAACAGTTTAAATGTTATAAATTAATAGCTTGAATGTTATAATTTAATGGCTTAGATGATATAAATTAATAGTTTAAATGTTATAAATTAATGGCTAAATGTATAAAATAACAGTTCAAAAGTTAGAAATTAATGGCTTAAATGTTATAAATTAATAGCATAAATGTTATAAATTAATAGTTTAGACGTTATAAATTAATTCCTTAAATGTTATAAATTAATGGCTTGAATGTTATAAATTAATAGCTTAAGTGTTGTAAATTAATGGTTTGGACGTTATAAATTACTAGTTACAATGTTGTTGTTCGACATTTTTTCTTACTTACCTGATATTTATGTTCTTCTTCGATGTTCACTCTCCGGAATTTCAGGCACAAAAGAGCTCGCGCGCGACTTCCGTGTTCCTTATATAACTTAACAAGGCGTCGGTTTGTTAATCAAACGGTAACGATTCTTTGACATAGCAGGAGACGGTTTTTCCATTGTAACAAAATCAAATTGAACGATTTCTTAATTTTTATCGTAAATTGGCATCTTTTACGATTTAATACGATATCCAATTTTATCATTTTAATAGTTTCTACAAACTAAGACTAAATTCACACCTACATGATACTAGTTTTCGACTATCGATTAGTTTGTTCAAAAAGGGAAAAGAGCCTAAGGGCAGTCGGTGACGTTACTGTGAAATAAGTTAAGCTATTAAATAATCAGACAGATAAAATTCATATTAAGCGTTATATTATATTATCGATATTCGTTCATTTACTCGTGCTAATTAAAAAATAAAACGTTCTTTTTTCTTGAGTAACACCTACATCACTGTTTGCGATATTTAAGATTCTCATTTAATGCTTATTTAGAAGTCAGGAACCTTTTTAATTCTTCACAAGTTAAACGATTAAATTTACTCGTTATTGTTGTAACATAAAATGGCTTTATTTCTTCAATACCGCCTGCATCGCTGTACGTGATACAGTTATTAATTATGTAGCAAATAATATGATCTAATTGGTTGTAATCGCGGTTACGTATTTCTTCGTTAAATCTATCGATGCATTGGGCTATTAGCGGGAGACTTACTGATTCCTCGAGGAATGGTTTGATTCTTATAAATTAATGTTTTAAATGTGCTAATTAATGTTTCAATTGTTATAAATTAATAGTTTAATCGTTGTTAATTATTTGCTTAAATGTTTTAAATTAATAGCTTAAGTGATATAAATTAATAGTTTGAATGTTAGGAATTAATGGTACAAATGTAAAAATTAATAGCTTAAATGTTATGAATTTGTGACTTATTGTTGTAAATTCATGACGTAAATATTGTAAATTAATGGCTTAAATGTTATAAATTAATAGTGCAGTCCAGTGTAGATCATCCAAAATGATCTTAGGGGCTTTTGGTGATCCAAACTGGACTGTTGCGTAGTTCTTGGCTTGGTATCGTTTTCCAAAGATTAATCGACTGATTAATTTTTGGAAAACGATGCCAATTACCAGGTCTCACCACGAGGAGGTGACTACGCGCGAGACCCGCCCATGGGTTATTTAACACTACACATCGATCTCGACATTCAACCTATTGGCAGAATGTCCAGTTTTGACACTACTTGACCATGGGCCTGCGTAAAGAAATAGTTGTTTCGTAGTCTAACTGCGAAACACATATCTCCAACGCAGCGCTAACATGAATCTTTACAAACGTAGAACAAGGCATACGTAACGCATCATCTATCTCCCACACAACGATTACATCGATCAGTACAAATAAACAATAATTCGCATCCCTACTGGCAACATTCGGTATCAAAGACACATTTATCTAACTTGGAGCGAAAAGAAGAAGATGAAGCTACTGACACTGTCCCGAAACGGACGAGATCGCGATCTCTCGAAAGAACTAACAAACCTACGCGACGTACCCCCGTACACGAGATAACCCCGAGGTTCAACGGAAAGCCCATGAATTGGCCGTAACTCGATTCCTGTTTCGCCGTTCGAAACTTACACGAGTCGCGGTCGATGGCGCCGACAGATGATGCCAGTGATCCACTAGTAATTCAGCCGTGGATCCAGCACATAGGCCAGCAACTTGACACACTCCAACTGAACAAGTGGAACCCGGGGAGGGACCGCTGAACAGGATTACGAAGGCAAGAGGCCCCAACTGAACAGTGGGGTCCACTCACAGGGAGGGACCGCTGAACAGGATTACCAAGGCACGAGGCCCCAACTGAACAGTGGGGTCCACTCACGGAGAGGGACCGCTGAGCAGGATTACGAAGGCAATACCTCAACTGAACAGTGGGGTCCACTCCCGCGGGGCCGAACAGGATTACGGAGGACGTGAAATTGCTGGTCCCTGACCGAGTACCGAAGTACCAATCGGACAGGACTGCAGATCCACGACTGAATCCCCAACAGATAAGCAAGCATCACCGGCACGACGACAACTCCCGTGATCCGATGCAAACGTTGAGCAGTCACCAAGACAGAGCTGTCCTTGGGCGACTTACGAATCCGAAGAGTTGTCTAGAGCACATTGACCCGCACGCACCCGAAATACACGCGAGCGAGTACGCCACGCGACAGTTTGAAAGAACTGAGTGATCGCGAACCGATATATCGTGGGAACAATTTTTCCAGTATGGTAAGCGAGGGGATCAAGAGAGACGAGATCTTTATTTGTCGTTCCAAGATAGATAAGTATCTTTGTACAGAATGAGCTTACAATGTACATAACATAGGTATCTATCTTATGATTAATTAAAGCTAATACGCTCGCATCCCACGGTGTCCTGCGATGTCCCACGATGTCCCACGTTGCCCCCGCGGGGGGGTATTAGTCCAGTTTAGATCACCAAAACTATTTTGGGTGATCAAGACCAGACTATATTCAAGTAGTTTTTAGCTTGATATCGTTTTCGAATAATAATACTAATATTCGAAATAGTACTTGGTGTATTATTATTTGGAAAACGATACCAATTACCGGGACCCACCACGAGGAGGTAACTACGCTGGGGTCCCATTTACATAAGAGTTTTTACGCATTGGAAGCAGAGATGTAAAATTATTTTATAATAAAGCGACATTGTAGCGGCGGCATTGTTTTGTCCGGAGTTTATTTGTTTTTAAATTACTTGTAATCTAACGGTTTTGGTACTCCGAGGCAAAACAACAACACTATTTGAAATGTAATATGACTCATGTGCAGCTACAGATAAGATGTCGTTGCCTTCGGTTAAACTACAATTCCTTCCTTGATTCCATGAATATGGTGTTGTTTCCTTGGTTTTTAGCAGACATGGAAAATTACAACTTAAAATTACACTCTGCGTTACCACTGCTTTTATACAAAATAGGGAAATGAGAAATTAAGTACTGTATTTAAAATTAAAAAATAATGCTATATAGAAATAAAATAGCAATCCAGGGACCTGAAAGATTTCGTTAATAAAATAATAGAATATAAATCATTAATTCACTCACATTGATGGTACTGATTTAAATCAATGAATGTAGAGTTGCTTCCGATTAATGGTACAACTGTTATAAATTAAGAGAACAATTACATTGAATAAATGGGAGAATATGGTTAGAAATTATTGGTATAGTTGTTAAGAATTAATGGAGGAATTGTTTTAGATTAATGGCTTTAATATTATAAATTAATGGCTTAGATGATATAAATTAATAGTTTAAATATTGTAAATTAGTGGCTTAGATGTTGTAAATTAATAGCTTAAATGTTATAATTTAATGGCTCAGATGATATAAATTAATAGTTTAAATGTTATAAATTAATGGCTAAATGTATAAAATAACAGTTCAAAAGTTAGAAATTAATGGCTTAAATGTTATAAATTAATAGCTTAAATGTTATAAATTAATAGCTTAATTGTATAAAATAACACATTAAATGTTGTAAATTAATGGCTTAGATGTTGTTAATTAATAGCTTAAATGTTATAAAATAATAGCTTAAATGTATAAAACAACAGTTTAAAGGTTGTAAATTAGTGGCTCAGATGTTGTCAATTAATTGCTTAAATGTTAGAAATTAATGGCTTAAATGTTAGAAATTAATGGCTTAAATGTTAGAAATTAATAGTTTAAATGTTATAAATTAATTGCTTAAATGTTATAAATTAATGGCTTAAATGTATAAAATAACACTTTAAATGCTGTAAATTAATGGTTTAGACGTTATAAATTAACAGTTTAAATGTTATAAATTAATAGCTTGAATGTTATAATTTAATGGCTTAGATGATATAAATTAATAGTTAAATGTTATAAATTAATGGCTAAATGTATAAAATAACAGTTCAAAAGTTAGAAATTAATGGCTTAAATGTTATAAATTAATAGCATAAATGTTATAAATTAATAGTTTAGACGTTATAAATTAATTCCTTAAATGTTATAAATTAATGGCTTGAATGTTATAAATTAATAGCTTAAGTGTTGTAAATTAATGGTTTAGACGTTATAAATTACTAGTTACAATGTTGTTGTTTGATACTTTTTCTTACTTACCTGATATTTATGTTCTTCTTCGATGTTCACTCTCCGGAATTTCAGGCACAAAAGAGCTCGCGCGCGACCTCCGTGTTCCTTATATAACATAACAAGGCGTCGGTTTGTTAATCAAACGGTAACGATTTTTTGACATAGCAGGAGACGGTTTTTCCATTGTAACAAAATCAAATTGAACGATTTCTTAATTTTTATCGTAAATTGGCATCTTTTACGATTTAATACGATATCCATTTTTATCATTTTAATAGTTTCTACAAACTAAGACTATATTCACACCTACATGATACTAGTTTTCGACTATCGATTAGTTTGGACAAAAAGGGAAAAGAGCCTAAGTGCAGTCGATGACGTTACTGTGAAATAAGTTAAGCTATTAAATAATCAGACAGATAAAATTCATATTAAGCGTTATATTATATTATCGATATTCGTTCATTTACTCGTGCTAATTAAAAAATAAAACGTTCTTTTTTCTTGAGTAACACCTACATCACTGTTTGCGATATTTAAGATTCTTATTTAATGCTTATTTAGAAGTCAGGTACCTTTTTAATTCTTCACAAGTTAAACGATTAAATTTACTCGTTATAGTTGTAACATCAAATGGCTTTATTTCTTCAATACCGCCTGCATCGCTGTACGTGATACAGTTATTAATTATGTAGCAAATAATATGATCTAATTGGTTGTAATCGCGGTTACGTATTTCTTCGTTAAATCTATCGATGTATTGGGCTATTAGCGCGAGACTTACTGATTCCTCGAGGAATGGTTTGATTCTTATAAATTAATGTTTTAAATGTGCCAATTATTGTTTCAATTGTTATAAATTAATAGTTTAATCGTTGTTAATTATTTGCTTAAATGTTATAAATTAATAGCTTAAGTGTTATAAATTAATAGTTTGAGTGTTAGGAATTAATGGTATAAATGTAAAAATTAATAGCTTAAATGTTATGAATTTGTGACTTATTGTTGTAAATTCATGACGTAAATATTGTAAATTAATGGCTTAAATGTTATAAATTAATAGTGCAGCCCAGTGTAGATCATCCAAAATGATCTTAGGGGCTTTTGTTGATCCAAACTGGACTGTTGCGTAGTTCTTGGCTTGGTATCGTTTTCCAAAGATTAATCGACTGATTAATTTTTATTTTTATTTTATAACCCGCCCATGGGTTATTTAACACTACACATCGATCTCGACATTCAACCTATTGGCAGAATGTCCAGTTTTGACACTACTTGACCATGGGCCTGCGTAAAGAAATAGTTGTTTCGTAGTCTAACTGCGAAACACATATCTCCAACGCAGCGCTAACATGAATCTTTACAAACGTAGAACAAGGCATACGTAACGCATCATCTATCTCCCACACAACGATTACATCGATCAGTACAAATAAACAATAATTCGCATCCCTACTGGCAACATTCGGTATCAAAGACACATTTATCTAACTTGGAGCGAAAAGAAGAAGATGAAGCTACTGACACTGTCCCGAAACGGACGAGATCGCGATCTCTCGAAAGAACTAACAAACCTACGCGACGTACCCCCGTACACGAGATAACCCCGAGGTTCAACGGAAAGCCCAAGAATTGGCCGTAACTCGATTCCTGTTTCGCCGTTCGAAACTTACACGAGTCGCGGTCGATGGCGCCGACAGATGATGCCAGTGATCCACTAGTAATTCAGCCGTGGATCCAGCACATAGGCCAGCAACTTGACACACTCCAACTGAACAAGTGGAACCCGGGGAGGGACCGCTGAACAGGATTACGAAGGCAAGAGGCCCCAACTGAACAGTGGGGTCAACTCACAGGGAGGGACCGCTGAACAGGATTACCAAGGCACGAGGCCCCAACTGAACAGTGGGGTCCACTCACGGGGAGGGACCGCTGAACAGGATTACGAAGGCAATACCTCAACTGAACAGTGGGGTCCACTCCCGCGGGGCCGAACAGGATTACGGAGGACGTGAAATTGCTGGTCCCTGACCGAGTACCGAAGTACCAATCGGACAGGACTGCAGATCCACGACTGAATCCCCAACAGATTAGCAAGCCTCACCGGCACGACGACAACTCCCGTGATCCGATGCAAACGTTGAGCAGTCACCAAGACAGAGCTGTCCTTGGGCGACTTACGAATCCGAAGAGTTGTCTAGAGCACATTGACCCGCAAGTACCCGAAATACACGCGAGAGAGTACGCCACGCGACAGTTTGAAAGAACTGAGTGATCGCGAACCGATATATCGTGGGAACAATTTTTCCAGTATGGTAAGCGAGGGTATCAAGAGAGACGAGATCTTTATTTGTCGTTCCAAGATAGATAAGTATCTTTGTACAGAATGAGCTTACAATGTACATAACATAGGTATCTATCTTATGATTAATTAATGCTAATACGCTCGCATCCCACGGTGTCCTGCGATGTCCCACGATGTCCCACGTTGCCCCCGCGGGAGGGTATCAGTCCAGTTTAGATCACCAAAACTATTTTGGGTGATCAAGACCAGACTATATTCAAGTAGTTTTTAGCTTGATATCGTTTTCGAATAATAATACTAATATTCGAAATAGTACTTGGTGTATTATTATTTGGGAAACGATACCAATTAGCGGGACCCACCACGAGGAGGTAACTACGCTCGGGTCCCATTTACATATGAGTTTTTACGCATTGGAAGCAGAGATGTAAAATTATTTTATAATAAAGCGACATTGTAGCGGCGGCATTGTTTTGTCCGGAGTTTATTTGTTTTTAAATTACTTGTAATCTAACGGTTTTGGTACTCCGAGGCAAAACAACAACACTATTTGAAATGTCCTATGACTCATGTGCAGCTACAGATAAGATGTCGTTGCCTTCGGTTAAACTACACTTGCTTCCTTGATTCCATGAATATGGTGTTGTTTCCTTGGTTTTTAGCAGACATGGAAAATTACATCTTAAAATTACACTCTGCGTTACCACTGCTTTTATACAAAATAGGGAAATGAGAAATTAAGTACTGTATTTAAAATTAAAAAATAATGCTCTATAGAAATAAAATAGCAATCCAGGGACCTGAAAGATTTCGTTAATAAAATAATACAATATAAATCATTAATTCACTCACATTGCTGGTACTGATTTAAATCAATGAATGTAGAGTTGCTTCCGATTAATGGTACAACTGTTATAAATTAAGAGCATAATTACTTTGAATTAATGGGAGAATATGGTTATAAATTATTGGTATAGTTGTTAAGAATTAATGGAGGAATTGTTTTAGATTAATGGCTTAAATATTATAAATTAATGGCTTAGATGATATAAATTAATAGTTTAAATATTGTAAATTAGTGGCTTAGATGTTGTAAATTAATAGCTTAAATGTTATAATTTAATGGCTTAGATGATATAAATTAATAGTTTAAATGTTATAAATTAATGGCTAAATGTATAAAATAACAGTTCAAAAGTTAGAAATTAATGGCTTAAATGTTATAAATTAATAGCTTAAATGTTATAAATTAATAGCTTAAATGTATAAAATAACACATTAAATGTTGTAAATTAATGGCTTAGATGTTGTTAATTAATAGCTTAAATGTTATAAAATAATAGCTTAAATTTATAAAACAACAGTTTAAATGTTGTAAATTAGTGGCTCAGATGTTGTCAATTAATTGCTTATATGTTAGAAATTAATGGCTTAAATGTTAGAAATTAATAGTTTAAATGTTATAAATTAATTGCTTAAATGTTATAAATTAATGGCTTAAATGTATAAAATAACACCTTAAATGCTGTAAATTAATGGTTTAAATGTTATAAATTAACAGTTTAAATGTT
The DNA here is from genome assembly GCF_040668555.2 of Bombus flavifrons. NCBI lineage: Eukaryota > Metazoa > Arthropoda > Insecta > Hymenoptera > Apidae > Bombus > Bombus flavifrons. The sequence continues at coordinate 54,408 of NW_027184956.1, forward strand.
ATAAATGAATAGCTTGAATGTTATAATTTAATGGCTTAGATGATATAAATTAATAGTTTAAATGTTATAAATTAATGGCTAAATGTATAAAATAACAGTTCAAAAGTTAGAAATTAATGGCTTAAATGTTATAAATTAATAGCATAAATGTTATAAATTAATAGTTTAGACGTTATAAATTAATTCCTTAAATGTTATAAATTAATGGCTTGAATGTTATAAATTAATAGCTTAAGTGTTGTAAATTAATGGTTTAGACGTTATAAATTACTAGTTACAATGTTGTTGTTTGATATTTTTTCTTACTTACCTGATATTTATGTTCTTCTTCGATGTTCACTCTCCGGAATTTCAGGCACAAAAGAGCTCGCGCGCGACTTCCGTGTTCCCTATATAACTTAACAAGGCGTCGGTTTGTTAATCAAACGGTAACGATTTTTTGACATAGCAGGAGGCGGTTTTTCCATTGTAACAAAATCAAATTGAACGATTTCTTAATTTTTATCGTAAATTGGCATCTTTTACGATTTAATACGATATCCACTTTTATCATTCTAATAGTTTCTACAAACTAAGACTAAATTCACACCTACATGATACTAGTTTTCGACTATCGATTAGTTTGGACAAAAAGGGAAAAGAGCCTAAGGGCAGTCGATGACGTTACTGTGAAATAAGTTAAGCTATTAAATAATCAGACAGATAAAATTCATATTAAGCGTTATATTATATTATCGATATTCGTTCACTTACGCGTGCTAATTAAAAAATAAAACGTTCTTTTTTCTTGAGTAACACCTACATCACTGTTTGCGATATTTAAGATTCTTATTTAATGCTTATTTAGAAGTCAGGTACCTTTTTAATTCTTCACAAGTTAAACGATTAAATTTACTCGTTATAGTTGTAACATAAAATGGCTTTTTTTCTTCAATACCGCCTGCATCGCTGCAGGTGATGCAGTTATTAATTATGTAGCAAATAATATGATCTAATTGGCTGTAATCGCGGTTACGTATTTCTTCGTTAAATCTATCGATGTATTGGGCTATTAGCGCGAGACTTACTGATTCCTCGAGGAATGGTTTGATTCTTATAAATTAATGTTTTAAATGTGCCAATTAATGTTTCAATTGTTATAAATTAATAGTTTAATCGTCGTTAATTATTTGCTTAAATGTTATAAATTAATAGCTTAAGTGTTATAAATTAATAGTTTGAATGTTAGGAATTAATGGTATAAATGTAAAAATTAATAGCTTAAATGTTATGAATTTGTGACTTATTGTTGTAAATTCATGACGTAAATATTGTAAATTAATGGCTTAAATGTTATAAATTAATAGTGCAGTCTAGTGTAGACCATCCAAAATGATCTTAGGGGCTTTTGGTGATCCAAACTGGACTGTTGCGTAGTTCTTGGCTTGGTATCGTTTTCCAAAGATCAATCGACGGATTAAATTTTGGAAAACGATGCCAATTACCAGGTCTCACCACGAGGAGGTGACTACGCACGAGACCCGCCGATGGGTTATTTAACACTACACATCGATCTCGACATTCAACCTATTGGCAGAATGTCCAGTTTTGACACTACTTGACCATGGGCCTGCGTAAAGAAATAGTTGTTTCGTAGTCTAACTGCGAAACACATATCTCCAACGCAGCGCTAACATGAATCTTTACAAACGTAGAACAAGGCATACGTAACGCATCATCTATCTCCCATACAACGATTACATCGATCAGTACAAATATTCAATAATTCGCATCCCTGCTGGCAACATTCGGTATCAAAGACACATTTATCTAACTTGGAACGAAAAGAAGAAGATGAAGCTACTGACACTGTCCCGAAACGGACGAGATCGCGAACTCTCGAAAGAACTAACAAACCTACGCGACGTACCCCCGTACACGAGATAACCCCGAGGTTCAACGGAGAGCCCAAGAATTGGCCGTAACTCGATTCCTGTTTCGCCGTTCGAAACTTACACGAGTCGCGGTCGATGGCGCCGACAGATGATGCCAGTGATCCACTAGTAATTCAGCCGTGGATCCAGCACATAGGCCAGCAACTTGACACACTCCAACTGAACAAGTGGAACCCGGGGAGGGACCGCTGAACAGGATTACGAAGGCAATACCTCAACTGAACAGTGGGGTCCACTCCCGCGGGGCCGAACAGGATTACGGAGGACGTGAAATTGCTGGTCCCTGACCGAGTACCCAAGTACCAATCGGACAGAACTGCAGATCCACGAGTGAATCCCCAACAGATTAGCAAGCATCACCGGCACGACGACAACTCCCGTGATCCGATGCAAACGTTGAGCAGTCACCAAGACAGAGCTGTCCTTGGGCGACTTACGAATCCGAAGAGTTGTCTAGAGCACATTGACCCGCACGCACCCGAAATACACGCGAGCGAGTACGCCACGCGACAGTTTGAAAGAACTGAGTGATCGCGAACCGATATATCGTGGGAACAATTTTTCCAGTATGGTAAGCGAGGGGATCAAGAGAGACGAGATCTTTATTTGTCGTTCCAAGATAGATAAGTATCTTTTTACAGAATGAGCTTACAATGTACATAACATAGGTATCTATCTTATGATTAATTAAAGCTAATACGCTCGCATCCCACGGTGTCCTGCGATGTCCCACGATGTCCCACGTTGCACCCGCGGGGGGGTATTAGTCCAGTTTAGATCACCAAAACTATTTTGGGTGATCAAGACCAGACTATATTCAAGTAGTTTTTAGCTTGATATCGTTTTCGAATAATAATACT
>NW_027184957.1:0-56914 GCF_040668555.2 Bombus flavifrons
TACACCATATAAGGTATTACGTTATAACGTTATACCATATAACGTTATGCTATATAACGTAATACGTTATAACGTTATACCAAATAACGTATTGCGTTATTACGTTACACCATATAAGGTATTACGTTATAACGTTATACCATATAACGTTATGCTATATAACGTAATACGTTATAACGTTATACCATATAACGTTATGCTATATAACGTAATACGTTATAACGTTATACCATATAACGTTATGCTATATAACGTAATACGTTATAACGTTATACCATATAACGTTATGCTATATAACGTAATACGTTATAACGTTATACCATATAACGTTATGCTATATAACGTAATACGTTATAACGTTATACCAAATAACGTATTACGTTATAACGTTATGCTATATAACGTATTACGTTATAAGGTTATACAATATAACGTTATGCTATATAACGTAATACGTTATAACGTTATACCAGATAACGTATTACGTTATAACGTTATCCCATATAACTTTATACTACATAACGTAATACGTTACAACGTAATACCATATAACGTTATGCTATATAACGTAATACGTTATAACGTTATACCATATAACGTTATACTGTATAACACAATACATTATAACGTTATACCATATAACGTATTACGTTATAACTTTATACCATATAACGCTATACAACATAACTTAATACGTTATAACGTTATACCATATAACGTTATACGTTATAACGTTATACCATATAACGTATTACGTTATAACGTTATAACGTTATACCATATAACGAATTACGTTATAACGTTATACAATATAACGTTATGCTATATAACGTAATACGTTATAACGTTATACCATATAACGTATTACGTTATAACGTTATACCACGTAACGTTATAATATGTAATCTAATACGCAATAATGTTATACCATATAACCTTATAGTACATAACGTAATACGTTATAACGTTATACCATATAACGTATTACTTTACAACGTTATACCATACAATGTATTACGTTATAACGTTATACCATATAACGTTATACTATATAACGTCATACTTTATAACGTTATACCATATAACGTATTACGTTATAACGTTAGACCATATAACGTATTACGTTATAACGTTATACCATATAACGTATTACGTAACAACGTTATACCATACAACGTATTACGTTATTACGTTATACCATATAACGTATTGCGTTATAACGTTATACCATATAACGTATTACGTTACAACGTTATACCATACAACGTATTACGTTATTACGTTATTCCATATGACGTTATACTACGTAACGTTATACGTTATAACGTTATACCATATAACGTATTACGTTATAACGCTATACCATGTAACGTATTACGTTACAACGTTATACCATACAACGTATTTCGTTATTACGTTATACCATATAACGTATTGCGTTACAACGTTATAACATATAACGTATTACGTTACAACGTTATACCATGCAACGTATTACGTTATTACGATATTCCATATGACGTTATACTACGTAACGTTATACGTTATAACGTTATACCACATAACGTATTACGTTATAACGTTAAGCCATATAACGTTTTACGTTATAACGTTATACCAGATTACGTATTGCGTTTTAACGATATACCATAAAACGTAATACGTTATTACGTTATACCATATAACGTATTACGTTATAACGTTATACCAGAATACGTATTGCGTTTTAACGATATACCATATAACGTATTACGTTATTACGTTATACCATATAACGTATTGCGTTATAACGTTATACCATATAACGTATTACGTTATAACGTTATACCATATAACGTTTTGCTATATAACGTAATACGTTATAACGTTATACCATATAACGTTATGCTACATAACGTAATACGTTATCACGTTATACCATATAACGTAATACGTTATAACGTTATACCATATAACGAATTTCGTTATAACGTTATACCATATAACGTATTACGTTGTAACGTTATACCATATAACGTTATGCTATATAACGTAATACGTTATAACGTAATACCATATAACGTTATGCTATATAACGTAATATGTTATAACGTTATACCATATAACGTTATGCTACATAACGTAATACGTTATCACGTTATACCATATAATGTAATACGTTATAACGTTATACCATATAACGTATTACGTTATAACGTTATACCATATAACGTTATGCTATATAACGTAATACGTTATAACGTAAAACCATATAACGTTATGCTATATAACGTAATATGTTATAACGTTATACCATATAACGTTATGCTACATAACGTAATACGTTATCACGTTATACTATATAACGTATTACGTTATAACGATATACCATATAACGTATTACGTTATAACGTTATACCGTATAACGTATTACGTTATAACGTTATACAATATAAGGTTATGCTATATAACGTAATACGTTATAACGTTATACCAGATAACGTATTACGTTATAACGTTATCCCATATAACTTTATACTACATAACGTAATACGTTACAACGTAATACCATATAACGTTATGCTATATAACGTAATACGTTATAACGTTATACCATATAACGTTATACAGTATAACGTAATACATTATAACGTTATACCATATAACGTATTACGTTATAACGTTATACCATATAACGCTATACAACATAACTTAATACGTTATAACGTTATACCACATAACGTATTACGTTATAACGTTATACCATATAACGTTATGCTATATAACGTAATACGTTATAACGTTATACCATATAACGTTATGCTATAAAACGTAATACGTTATAACGTTATACCATATAACGTTATGCTACATAACGTAATACGTTATCACGTTATACCATATAACGTTATACGTTATAACGTTATACCATATAACGTATTACGTTATAACGTTATACCATATAACGTATTACGTTATAACGATATACCATATAACGTATTACGTTATTACGTTATACCATATAACGTTATGCTATATAACGTAATACGTTATAACGTTATACCATATAACGTTATGCTATATAACGTAATACGTTATAACGTTATACCATATAACGCTATGCTACATAACGTAATACGTTATCACGTTATACCATATAACGTTATACGTTATAACGTTATACCATATAACGTATTACGTTATAACGTTATACCATATAACGCTATACAACATAACTTAATACGTTATAACGTTATACCACATAACGTAATACGTTATAACGTTATACCATTTTACGTTTTGCTACATAACGTAATACGTTATCACGTTATACCATATAACGTAATACGTTATAACGTTATACCATATAACGTATTACGTTATAACGTTATATCATATAACGTATTACGTTATAACGTTATACAATATAACGTTATGCTATATAACGTAATACGTTATAACGTTATACCAGATAACGTATTACGTTATAACGTTATACCATATAACGTATTACGTTATAACGTTATACCATATAACGTATTACGTTATAACGTTATACAATATAACGTTATGCTATATAACGTAATACGTTATAACGTTATACCATATAACGTATTACGTTATAACGTTATACCACTTAACGTTATAATATATAATCTAATACGCAATAATGTTATACCATATAACGTTATACTATATAACGTAATACTTTATAACGTTATACCAAATAACGTTATGCTACATAACGTAATACGTTATCACGTTATACCATATAACGTAATACGTTATAACGTTATACCATATAACGTATTACGTTATAACGTTATACCATATAACGTTATGCTATATAACGTAATACCTTATAACGTTATGCCATATAACGTTATGCAACATAACGTAATACTTTATCACGTTATACCATATAACGTAATACGTTATAACGTTATACCATATAACGTATTACGTTATAACGTTATACCATATAACGTATTACGTTATAACGTTATACCATACAACGTATTACGTTATTACGTTATACCTTATAACGTTACACTACATAACGTAATACGTTATAACGTTATACCATATAACGTTATGTTATATAACGTCATACGTTATAACGTTATACCATATAACGTTATGCTATATAACGTAATACGTTATAACGTTATACCATATAACGTTATGCTACATAACGTAATACGTTATCACGTTATACCATATAACGTAATACGTTATAACGTTATACCATATAACGTATTACGTTATAACGTTATACCATATAACGTATTACGTTATAACGTTATACCATATAACGTTATGCTACTTAAAGTAGTACGTTATAACGTTATACCATATAACATATTACGTTATAACGTTATACCATATAACGTATTACGTTATAACGTTATACCATATAACGCTATACAACATAACTTAATACGTTATAACGTTATACCACATAACGTAATACGTTATAACGTTATACCATTTTACGTTTTGCTACATAACGTAATACGTTATCACGTTATACCATATAACGTAATACGTTATAACGTTATACCATATAACGTATTACGTTATAACGTTATATCATATAACGTATTACGTTATAACGTTATACAATATAACGTTATGCTATATAACGTAATACGTTATAACGTTATACCAGATAACGTATTACGTTATAACGTTATACCATATAACGTATTACGTTATAACGTTATACCATATAACGTATTACGTTATAACGTTATACAATATAACGTTATGCTATATAACGTAATACGTTATAACGTTATACCATATAACGTATTACGTTATAACGTTATACCACTTAACGTTATAATATATAATCTAATACGCAATAATGTTATACCATATAACGTTATACTATATAACGTAATACTTTATAACGTTATACCAAATAACGTTATGCTACATAACGTAATACGTTATCACGTTATACCATATAACGTAATACGTTATAACGTTATACCATATAACGTATTACGTTATAACGTTATACCATATAACGTTATGCTATATAACGTAATACCTTATAACGTTATGCCATATAACGTTATGCAACATAACGTAATACTTTATCACGTTATACCATATAACGTAATACGTTATAACGTTATACCATATAACGTATTACGTTATAACGTTATACCATATAACGTATTACGTTATAACGTTATACCATACAACGTATTACGTTATTACGTTATACCTTATAACGTTACACTACATAACGTAATACGTTATAACGTTATACCATATAACGTTATGTTATATAACGTCATACGTTATAACGTTATACCATATAACGTTATGCTATATAACGTAATACGTTATAACGTTATACCATATAACGTTATGCTACATAACGTAATACGTTATCACGTTATACCATATAACGTAATACGTTATAACGTTATACCATATAACGTATTACGTTATAACGTTATACCATATAACGTATTACGTTATAACGTTATACCATATAACGTTATGCTACTTAAAGTAGTACGTTATAACGTTATACCATATAACATATTACGTTATAACGTTATACCATATAACGTAATACGTTATAACGTTATACAATATAACGTATTACGTTATAACGTTATACCAGATGACGTATTACGTGATAACGTTATACCACATAACGTTATACTATATAATCTAATATTCTATAATGTTATACCATATAACGTTATAGTACATAACGTAATAAGTTATAACGTTATACCTTATAACGCTATACAACATAACTTAATACGTTATAACGTTATACCATATAACGTATTACGTTATAACGTTATACCATATAACGTATTACGTTACAGCGTTATACCATACAACGTATTACGTTATTACGTTATACCATATAACGTATTGCGTTATAACGCTATACCATATAACTTGATACGTTACAACGTTATACCATAAAACGTATTACGTTATTACGTTATTCCATATGACGTTATACTACGTAACGTTGTACGTTATAACGTTATACCATATAACGCTATACTATATAACGTAATACGTTATAACGTTATGCCATATATCGTTATACTATGTTACGTAATGCGTTATTACGTTATACCATATAACGTAGTACGTTATAACGTTAAGCCATATAACGTTTTACGTTATAACGTTATACCAGATAACGTATTGCGTTATAACGTTATACCATATAACGTATTACGTTATAACGTTATTCCACATAACGTTATACTATATAATCTAATACGCTATAATGTTATACCATATAACGTTATAGTACATAACGTATTACGTTATTACGTTATACCATATAACGTATTGCGTTATAACGTTATATCATATACCGTATTACGTTATAACGTTATACCATATAACGTAATACGTTATAACGTTATACCATATAACGTATTACGTTATAACGTTATACCATATAACGTTATACTATATAACGTTATACGTTATAACGTTATACCATATAACGTAATACGTTATAACGTTATACCATATAACGTATTACGTTATAACGTTATACCATATAACGTATTACGTGATAACGTTATACCATATAACGTATTACGTTATAACGTTATACCATATAACGTTATGCTATATAACGTAATACGTTATAACGTTATACCATATAACGCTATGCTACATAACGTAATACGTTATCACGTTATACCATACAACGTATTACGTTATTACGTTATACCATACAACGTATTGCGTTATAACGTTATACCATATAACTTGATACGTTACAACGTTATACCATAAAACGTATTACGTTATTACGTTATTCCATATGACGTTATACTACGTAACGTTATACGTTATAACGTTATACCATATAACGCTATACTATATAACGTAATACGTTATAACGTTATGCCATATATCGTTATACTATGTTACGTAATGCGTTATTACGTTATACCATATAACGTATTACGTTATAACATTAAGCCATATGACGTTTTACGTTATAACGTTATACCAGATAACGTATTGCGTTTTAACGATATACCATATAACGTATTACGTTATTACGTTATACCATATAACGTATTGCGTTATAACGTTATACCATATAACGTATTACGTTATAACGTTATACCACGTAACGTTATAATATATAATCTAATACGCAATAATGTTATACCATATAACGTTATAGTACATAACGTAATACGTTATAACGTTATACCATATGACGTTATACTATATAACGTAAAGCGTTATAACACTATACCATATAACGTATTACGTTATAGCGTTATCCCATATAACGTATTACGTTATAACGTTATACGATATAACGAATTTCGTTATAATGTTATACCATATAACTTTATACTACATAACGTAATACGTTATAACGTAATACCATATAACGTTATGCTATATAACGTAATACGTTATAACGTTATACCATATAACGTAATACGTTATAACGTTATACCATATAACGTGATGCTACATAACGTAATACGTTATCACGTTATACCATATAACGTAATACGTTATAACGTTATACCATATAACGAATTTCGTTATAACGTTATACCATATAACTTTATACTACATAACGTAATACGTTATAACGTAATACCATATAACGTTATGCTATATAACGTAATACGTTATAACGTTATACCATATAACGTAATACGTTATAACGTTATACGATATAACGTATTACGTTATAACGTTATACCATATAACGTTATGCTATATAACGTAATACGTTATAGCGTTATACCATATAACGTTATGCTACATAACGTAATACGTTATCACGTTATACGATATAACGTAATACGTTATAACGTTATACGATATAACGTATTACGTTATAACGTTATACCATACAACGTATTACGTTATAACGTTATACCATATAACGTATTACGTAATAACGTTATACCATATAACGTATTACGTTATAACGTTATACCATATAACGTTATGCTATATAACGTAATACGTTATAACGTAATACCATATAACGTTGTGCTATATAACGTAATACGTTATAACGTTATACCATATAATGTAATACGTTATAACGTTATACGATATAACGTATTACGTTATAACGTTATACCATACAACGTATTACGTTATTACGTTATACCATATAACGTTATGCTATATAACGTAATACGTTATAACGTTACACCATATAACGTTATGCTATATAACGTAACACGTTATAGCGTTATACCATATAACGTTATGCTACATAACGTAATACGTTATAACGTTATACCATTTTACGTTATGCGACATAACGTAATACGTTATCACGCTATACCATATAACGTAATACGTTATAACGTTATACCATATAACGTATTACGTTATAACGTTATACCATATAACGTATTACGTAATAACGTTATACCATATAACGTATTACGTTATAACGTTATACCATATAACGTTATGCTATATGACGTAATACGTTATAACGTTATAGCATATAACGTATTACGTTATAACGTTATACCACGTAACGTTATAATATGTAATCTAATACGCAATAATGTTATACCATATAACGTTATAGTACATAACGTAATACGTTATAACGTTATACCATATAACGTATTACGTTAGAACGTTATACTATACAACGTATTACGTTATAACGTTATACCACATAACGTTATGCTATATAACGTAATACGTTATAACGTTATACCATATAACGTTTTGCTATATAACGTAATACGTTATCACGTTATACCATATAACGTATTACGTTATAACGTTATACCATATAACGCTATACAACATAACTTAATACGTTATAACGTTATACCACATAACGTATTACGTTATAACGTTATACCATATAACGTTTTGCTATATAACGTAATACGTTATCACGTTATACCATATAACGTAATACGTTATAACGTTATACCATATAACGAATTTCGTTATAACGTTATACCATATAACTTTATACTACATAACGTAATACGTTATAACGTAATACCATATAACGTTATGCTATATAACGTAATATGTTATAACGTTATACCATATAACGTTATGCTACATAACGTAATACGTTATCACGTTATACCATATAACGTAATACGTTATAACGTTATACCATATAACGTATTACGTTATAACGTTATACCATATAACGTTTTGCTATATAACGTAATACGTTATAACGTTATACCATATAACGTTATGCTATATAACGTAATACGTTATAACGTTATACCATATAACGTTATGCTATATAACGTAATACGTTATAACGTTACACCATATAACGTTATGCTATATAACGTAATACGTTATAGCGTTATACCATATAACGTTATGCTACATAACGTAATACGTTATCACGTTATACCATATAACGTAATACGTTATAACGTTATACGATATAACGTATTACGTTATAACGTTATACCATATAACGTTATGCTATATAACGTAATACGTTATAACGTTATACCATTTTACGTTATGCGACATAACGTAATACGTTATCACGCTATACCATATAACGTAATACGTTATAACGTTATACCATATAACGTATTACGTTATAACGTTATACCATATAACGTATTACGTAATAACGTTATACCATATAACGTATTATGTTATAACGTTATACCATATAACGTTATGCTATATGACGTAATACGTTATAACGTTATACCATATAACGTATTACGTTATAACGTTATACCACGTAACGTTATAATATGTAATCTAATGCGCAATAATGTTATACCATATAACGTTATAGTACATAACGTAATACGTTATAACGTTATACCATATAACGTATTACGTTAGAACGTTATACTATACAACGTATTACGTTATAACGTTATACCACATAACGTTATGCTATATAACGTAATACGTTATAACGTTATACCATATAACGTTTTGCTATATAACGTAATACGTTATCACGTTATACCATATAACGTATTACGTTATAACGTTATACCATATAACGCTATACAACATAACTTAATACGTTATAACGTTATACCACATAACGTATTACGTTATAACGTTATACCATATAACGTTTTGCTATATAACGTAATACGTTATCACGTTATACGATATAACGTAATACGTTATAACGTTATACGATATAACGTATTACGTTATAACGTTATACCATACAACGTATTACGTTATAACGTTATACCATATAACGTATTACGTAATAACGTTATACCATATAACGTATTACGTTATAACGTTATACCATATAACGTTATGCTATATAACGTAATACGTTATAACGTTATACCAATTTACGTTATGCTACATAACGTAATACGTTATCACGTTATACCATATAACGTAATACGTTATAACGTTATACCATATAACGTATTACGTTATAACGTTATACCATATAACGTTATGATATATAACGTAATACGTTATAACGTTATACCATATAACGTTATGCTATATAACGTAATACGTTATAACTTTACACAATATAACGTTATGATATATAACGTAATACGTTATAACGTTATACCATATAACGAAATACTATATAACGTAATACGTTATAACGTATTGCTATATATCGTATTACGTCATAACGTCATACCATATAACGTATTACGTTATAACAATATACCATATAACGCATTACGTTATGACGTTATACCATATAACGTTATGCTACATAACGTAATACGTTATCACGTTATACCATATAACGTAATACGATAAAAAGTTATACCATATAACGTATTACGTTATAACGTTATACCATATAACGTATTACGTTATAACGTTATTCCATATAACGTATTACGTTATAACGTTATACAATAAAACGTTATGCTATATAACGTAATACGTTATAACGTTATACCATATAACGTATTACGTTATAACGTTATAGACGTAACGTTATAATATGTAATCTAATACGCAATAATGTTATACCATATAACGTTATAGTACATAACGTAATACGTTATAACGTTATACCATATAACGTATTACGTTACAACGTTATACCATACAACGTATTACGTTATTACGTTATACCATACAACGTATTGCGTTATAACGTTATACCATATAACGTATTACGTTACAACGTTATACCATGCAACGTATTACGTTATTACGATATTCCATATCACGTTATACTACGTAACGTTATACGTTATAACGTTATACCATATAACGTATTACGTTATAACGTTAAGCCATATAACGTTTTACGTTATAACGTTATACAAGATTATGTATTGCGTTTTAACTATATACCATATAACGTATTACGTTACTACGTTATACCATATAACGTATTGCGTTATAACGTTATACCACATAACGTTATGCTATATAACGTAATACGTTATAACGTTATACCATATAACGTTTTGCTATATAACGTAATACGTTATCACGTTATACCATATAACGTATTACGTTATAACGTTATACCATATAACGCTATACAACATAACATAATACGTTATAACGTTATACCACATAACGTATTACGTTATAACGTTATACCATATAACGTTTTGCTATATAACGTAATACGTTATCACGTTATACCATATAATGTAATACGTTATAACGTTATACGATATAACGTATTACGTTATAACGTTATACCATACAACGTATTACGTTATAACGTTATACCATATAACGTTATGCTATATAACGTAATACGTTATAACGTTATACCATATAACGTTTTGCTATATAACGAATTTCGTTATAACGTTATACCATATAACTTTATACTACATAACGTAATACGTTATACCGTAATAACATATAACGTTGTGCTATATAACGTAATACGTTATAACGTTATACCATATAATGTAATACGTTATAACGTTATACGATATAACGTATTACGTTATAACGTTATACCATACAACGTATTACGTTATTACGTTATACCATATAACGTTATGCTATATAACGTAATACGTTATAACGTTACACCATATAACGTTATGCTATATAACGTAATACGTTATAGCGTTATACCATATAACGTTATGCTACATAACGTAATACGTTATAACGTTATACCATTTTACGTTATGCGACATAACGTAATACGTTATCACGCTATACCATATAACGTAATACGTTATAACGTTATACCATATAACGTATTACGTTATAACGTTATACCATATAACGTATTACGTAATAACGTTATACCATATAACGTATTACGTTATAACGTTATACCATATAACGTTATGCTATATGACGTAATACGTTATAACGTTATACCATATAACGTATTACGTTATAACGTTATACCACGTAACGTTATAATATGTAATCTAATACGCAATAATGTTATACCATATAACGTTATAGTACATAACGTAATACGTTATAACGTTATACCATATAACGTATTACGTTAGAACGTTATACTATACAACGTATTACGTTATAACGTTATACCACATAACGTTATGCTATATAACGTAATACGTTATAACGTTATACCATATAACGTTTTGCTATATAACGTAATACGTTATCACGTTATACCATATAACGTATTACGTTATAACGTTATACCATATAACGCTATACAACATAACATAATACGTTATAACGTTATACCACATAACGTATTACGTTATAACGTTATACCATATAACGTTTTGCTGTATAACGTAATACGTTATCACGTTATACCATATAACGTAATACGTTATAACGTTATACCATATAACGAATTTCGTTATAACGTTATACCATATAACTTTATACT
This sequence comes from Bombus flavifrons, assembly GCF_040668555.2. NCBI lineage: Eukaryota > Metazoa > Arthropoda > Insecta > Hymenoptera > Apidae > Bombus > Bombus flavifrons. The sequence continues at coordinate 12,809 of NW_027184957.1, forward strand.
ACATAACGTAATACGTTATAACGTAATACCATATAACGTTATGCTATATAACGTAATATGTTATAACGTTATACCATATAACGTTATGCTACATAACGTAATACGTTATCACGTTATACCATATAACGTAATACGTTATAACGTTATACCATATAACGTATTACGTTATAACGTTATACCATATAACGTTTTGCTATATAACGTAATACGTTATAACGTTATACCATATAACGTTATGCTATATAACGTAATACGTTATAACGTTATACCATATAACGTTATGCTATATAACGTAATACGTTATAACGTTACACCATATAACGTTATGCTATATAACGTAATACGTTATAGCGTTATACCATATAACGTTATGCTACATAACGTAATACGTTATCACGTTATACCATATAACGTAATACGTTATAACGTTATACGATATAACGTATTACGTTATAACGTTATACCATATAACGTTATGCTATATAACGTAATACGTTATAACGTTATACCATTTTACGTTATGCGACATAACGTAATACGTTATCACGCTATACCATATAACGTAATACGTTATAACGTTATACCATATAACGTATTACGTTATAACGTTATACCATATAACGTATTACGTAATAACGTTATACCATATAACGTATTATGTTATAACGTTATACCATATAACGTTATGCTATATGACGTAATACGTTATAACGTTATACCATATAACGTATTACGTTATAACGTTATACCACGTAACGTTATAATATGTAATCTAATGCGCAATAATGTTATACCATATAACGTTATAGTACATAACGTAATACGTTATAACGTTATACCATATAACGTATTACGTTAGAACGTTATACTATACAACGTATTACGTTATAACGTTATACCACATAACGTTATGCTATATAACGTAATACGTTATAACGTTATACCATATAACGTTTTGCTATATAACGTAATACGTTATCACGTTATACCATATAACGTATTACGTTATAACGTTATACCATATAACGCTATACAACATAACTTAATACGTTATAACGTTATACCACATAACGTATTACGTTATAACGTTATACCATATAACGTTTTGCTATATAACGTAATACGTTATCACGTTATACGATATAACGTAATACGTTATAACGTTATACGATATAACGTATTACGTTATAACGTTATACCATACAACGTATTACGTTATAACGTTATACCATATAACGTATTACGTAATAACGTTATACCATATAACGTATTACGTTATAACGTTATACCATATAACGTTATGCTATATAACGTAATACGTTATAACGTTATACCAATTTACGTTATGCTACATAACGTAATACGTTATCACGTTATACCATATAACGTAATACGTTATAACGTTATACCATATAACGTATTACGTTATAACGTTATACCATATAACGTTATGATATATAACGTAATACGTTATAACGTTATACCATATAACGTTATGCTATATAACGTAATACGTTATAACTTTACACAATATAACGTTATGCTATATAACGTAATACGTTATAACGTTATACCATATAACGAAATACTATATAACGTAATACGTTATAACGTATTGCTATATATCGTATTACGTCATAACGTCATACCATATAACGTATTACGTTATAACAATATACCATATAACGCATTACGTTATGACGTTATACCATATAACGTTATGCTACATAACGTAATACGTTATCACGTTATACCATATAACGTAATACGATAAAAAGTTATACCATATAACGTATTACGTTATAACGTTATACCATATAACGTATTACGTTATATCGTTATTCCATATAACGTATTACGTTATAACGTTATACAATAAAACGTTATGCTATATAACGTAATACGTTATAACGTTATACCATATAACGTATTACGTTATAACGTTATAGACGTAACGTTATAATATGTAATCTAATACGCAATAATGTTATACCATATAACGTTATAGTACATAACGTAATACGCTATAACGTTATACCATATAACGTATTACGTTACAACGTTATACCATACAACGTATTACGTTATTACGTTATACCATACAACGTATTGCGTTATAACGTTATACCATATAACGTATTACGTTACAACGTTATACCATGCAACGTATTACGTTATTACGATATTCCATATCACGTTATACTACGTAACGTTATACGTTATAACGTTATACCATATAACGTATTACGTTATAACGTTAAGCCATATAACGTTTTACGTTATAACGTTATACAAGATTATGTATTGCGTTTTAACTATATACCATATAACGTATTACGTTACTACGTTATACCATATAACGTATTGCGTTATAACGTTATACCATATAACGTATTACGTTATAACGTTATACCATATAACGTTTTGCTATATAACGTAATACGTTATAACGTTATACCATATAACGTTATGCTACATAACGTAATACGTTATCACGTTATACCATATAACGTAATAAGTTATAACGTTATACCATATAACGAATTTCGTTATAACGTTATACCATATAACGAATTTCGTTATAACGTTATACCATATAACTTTATACTACATAACGTAATACGTTGTAACGTAATACCATATAACGTTATGCTATATAACGTAATATGTTATAACGTTATACCATTTTACGTTATGCTACATAACGTATTACGTTATAACGTTATACCATATAACGTATTACGTAATAACGTCATACCATGTAACGTATTACGATATAACGTTATACCATATAACGTTATGCTATATAACGTAATACGTTATAACGTTATACCATATAACTTTATACTACATAACGTAATACGTTATAACGTAATACCATATAACGTTATGCTATATAACGTAATACGTTATAACGTTATACCATATAACGTAATACGTTATAACGTTATACCATATAACGTTATGCTACATAACGTAATACGTTATCACGTTATACCATATAACGTAATACGTTATAACGTTATACGATATAACGTATTACGTTATAACGTTATACCATACAACGTATTACGTTATTACGTTATACCATATAACGTTATGCTATATAACGTAATACGTTATAACGTTACACCATATAACGTTATGCTATATAACGTAATACGTTATAGCGTTATACCATATAACGTTATGCTACATAACGTAATACGTTATAACGTTATACCATTTTACGTTATGCGACATAACGTAATACGTTATCACGCTATACCATATAACGTAATACGTTATAACGTTATACCATATAACGTATTACGTTATAACGTTATACCATATAACGTATTACGTAATAACGTTATACCATATAACGTATTACGTTATAACGTTATACCATATAACGTTATGCTATATGACGTAATACGTTATAACGTTATACCATATAACGTATTACGTTATAACGTTATACCACGTAACGTTATAATATGTAATCTAATACGCAATAATGTTATACCATATAACGTTATAGTACATAACGTAATACGTTATAACGTTATACCATATAACGTATTACGTTAGAACGTTATACTATACAACGTATTACGTTATAACGTTATACCACATAACGTTATGCTATATAACGTAATACGTTATAACGTTATACCATATAACGTTTTGCTATATAACGTAATACGTTATCACGTTATACCATATAACGTATTACGTTATAACGTTATACCATATAACGCTATACAACATAACATAATACGTTATAACGTTATACCACATAACGTATTACGTTATAACGTAATACCATATAACGTTTTGCTATATAACGTAATACGTTATCACGTTATACCATATAACGTAATACGTTATAACGTTATACCATATAACGAATTTCGTTATAACGTTATACCATATAACTTTATACTACATAACGTAATACGTTATAACGTAATACCATATAACGTTATGCTATATAACGTAATATGTTATAACGTTATACCATATAACGTTATGCTACATAACGTAATACGTTATCACGTTATACCATATAACGTAATACGTTATAACGTTATACCATATAACGTATTACGTTATAACGTTATACCATATAACGTTTTGCTATATAACGTAATACGTTATAACGTTATAACCATATAACGTTATGCTATATAACGTAATACGTTATAACGTTATACCATATAACGTTATGCTATATAACGTAATACGTTATAACGTTACACCATATAACGTTATGCTATATAACGTAATACGTTATAGCGTTATACCATATAACGTTATGCTACATAACGTAATACGTTATCACGTTATACCATATAACGTAATACGTTATAACGTTATACGATAACGTATTACGTTATAACGTTATACCATATAACGTTATGCTATATAACGTAATACGTTATAACGTTATACCATTTTACGTTATGCGACATAACGTAATACGTTATCACGCTATACCATATAACGTAATACGTTATAACGTTATACCATATAACGTATTACGTTATAACGTTATACCATATAACGTATTACGTAATAACATTATACCATATAACGTATTATGTTATAACGTTATACCATATAACGTTATGCTATATGACGTAATACGTTATAACGTTATACCATATAACGTATTACGTTATAACGTTATACCACGTAACGTTATAATATGTAATCTAATGCGCAATAATGTTATACCATATAACGTTATAGTACATAACGTAATACGTTATAACGTTATACCATATAACGTATTACGTTAGAACGTTATACTATACAACGTATTACGTTATAACGTTATACCACATAACGTTATGCTATATAACGTAATACGTTATAACGTTATACCATATAACGTTTTGCTATATAACGTAATACGTTATCACGTTATACCATATAACGTATTACGTTATAACGTTATACCATATAACGCTATACAACATAACTTAATACGTTATAACGTTATACCACATAACGTATTACGTTATAACGTTATACCATATAACGTTTTGCTATATAACGTAATACGTTATCACGTTATACGATATAACGTAATACGTTATAACGTTATACGATATAACGTATTACGTTATAACGTTATACCATACAACGTATTACGTTATAACGTTATACCATATAACGTATTACGTAATAACGTTATACCATATAACGTATTACGTTATAACGTTATACCATATAACATTATGCTATATAACGTAATACGTTATAACGTTATACCAATTTACGTTATGCTACATAACGTAATACGTTATCACGTTATACCATATAACGTAATACGTTATAACGTTATACCATATAACGTATTACGTTATAACGTTATACCATATAACGTTATGATATATAACGTAATACGTTATAACGTTATACCATATAACGTTATGCTATATAACGTAATACGTTATAACTTTACACAATATAACGTTATGCTATATAACGTAATACGTTATAACGTTATACCATATAACGAAATACTATATAACGTAATACGTTATAACGTATTGCTATATATCGTATTACGTCATAACGTCATACCATATAACGTATTACGTTATAACAATATACCATATAACGCATTACGTTATGACGTTATACCATATAACGTTATGCTACATAACGTAATACGTTATCACGTTATACCATATAACGTAATACGATAAAAAGTTATACCATATAACGTATTACGTTATAACGTTATACCATATAACGTATTACGTTATATCGTTATTCCATATAACGTATTACGTTATAACGTTATACAATAAAACGTTATGCTATATAACGTAATACGTTATAACGTTATACCATATAACGTATTACGTTATAACGTTATAGACGTAACGTTATAATATGTAATCTAATACGCAATAATGTTATACCATATAACGTTATAGTACATAACGTAATACGCTATAACGTTATACCATATAACGTATTACGTTACAACGTTATACCATACAACGTATTACGTTATTACGTTATACCATACAACGTATTGCGTTATAACGTTATACCATATAACGTATTACGTTACAACGTTATACCATGCAACGTATTACGTTATTACGATATTCCATATCACGTTATACTACGTAACGTTATACGTTATAACGTTATACCATATAACGTATTACGTTATAACGTTAAGCCATATAACGTTTTACGTTATAACGTTATACAAGATTATGTATTGCGTTTTAACTATATACCATATAACGTATTACGTTACTACGTTATACCATATAACGTATTGCGTTATAACGTTATACCATATAACGTATTACGTTATAACGTTATACCATATAACGTTTTGCTATATAACGTAATACGTTATAACGTTATACCATATAACGTTATGCTACATAACGTAATACGTTATCACGTTATACCATATAACGTAATAAGTTATAACGTTATACCATATAACGAATTTCGTTATAACGTTATACCATATAACGAATTTCGTTATAACGTTATACCATATAACTTTATACTACATAACGTAATACGTTGTAACGTAATACCATATAACGTTATGCTATATAACGTAATATGTTATAACGTTATACCATTTTACGTTATGCTACATAACGTATTACGTTATAACGTTATACCATATAACGTATTACGTAATAACGTCATACCATGTAACGTATTACGATATAACGTTATACCATATAACGTTATGCTATATAACGTAATACGTTATAACGTTATACCATATAACTTTATACTACATAACGTAATACGTTATAACGTAATACCATATAACGTTATGCTATATAACGTAATACGTTATAACGTTATACCATATAACGTAATACGTTATAACGTTATACCATATAACGTTATGCTACATAACGTAATACGTTATCACGTTATACCATATAACGTAATACGTTATAACGTTATACGATATAACGTATTACGTTATAACGTTATACCATATAACGTTATGCTATATAACGTAATACGTTATAACGTTATACCATTTTACGTTATGCGACATAACGTAATACGTTATCACGCTATACCATATAACGTAATACGTTATAACGTTATACCATATAACGTATTACGTTATAACGTTATACCATATAACGTATTACGTAATAACGTTATACCATATAACGTATTACGTTATAACGTTATACCATATAACGTTATGCTATATGACGTAATACGTTATAACGTTATACCATATAACGTATTACGTTATAACGTTATACCACGTAACGTTATAATATGTAATCTAATACGCAATAATGTTATACCATATAACGTTATAGTACATAACGTAATACGTTATAACGTTATACAATATAACGTTATGCTATATAACTTTATACGATATAACGTATTACGTTATAACGTTATACCATATAACGTTTTGCTATATAACGTAATACGTTATAACGTTATACCATATAACGTTATGCTATATAACGTAATACGTTATAACGTTATACCATATAACGTTATGCTATATAACGTAATACGTTATAACGTTACACCATATAACGTTATGCTATATAACGTAATACGTTATAGCGTTATACCATATAACGTTATGCTACATAACGTAATACGTTATCACGTTATACCATATAACGTATTACGTGATAACGTTATACCATATAACGTATTACGTTATAACGTTATACCATATAACGAATTTCGTTATAACGTTATACCATATAACTTTATACTACATAACGTAATACGTTGTAACGTAATACCATATAACGTTATGCTATATAACGTAATATGTTATAACGTTATACCATTTTACGTTATGCTACATAACGTATTACGTTATAACGTTATACCATATAACGTATTACGTAATAACGTCATACCATGTAACGTATTACGATATAACGTTATACCATATAACGTTATGCTATATAACGTAATACGTTATAACGTTATACCATATAACTTTATACTACATAACGTAATACGTTATAACGTAATACCATATAACGTTATGCTATATAACGTAATACGTTATAACGTTATACCATATAACGTAATACGTTATAACGTTATACCATATAACGTTATGCTACATAACGTAATACGTTATCACGTTATACCATATAACGTAATACGTTATAACGTTATACGATATAACGTATTACGTTATAACGTTATACCATATAACGTTATGCTATATAACGTAATACGTTATAACGTTATACCATTTTACGTTATGCGACATAACGTAATACGTTATCACGCTATACCATATAACGTAATACGTTATAACGTTATACCATATAACGTATTACGTTATAACGTTATACCATATAACGTATTACGTAATAACGTTATACCATATAACGTATTACGTTATAACGTTATACCATATAACGTTATGCTATATGACGTAATACGTTATAACGTTATACCATATAACGTATTACGTTATAACGTTATACCACGTAACGTTATAATATGTAATCTAATACGCAATAATGTTATACCATATAACGTTATAGTACATAACGTAATACGTTATAACGTTATACAATATAACGTTATGCTATATAACTTTATACGATATAACGTATTACGTTATAACGTTATACCATATAACGTTTTGCTATATAACGTAATACGTTATAACGTTATACCATATAACGTTATGCTATATAACGTAATACGTTATAACGTTATACCATATAACGTTATGCTATATAACGTAATACGTTATAACGTTACACCATATAACGTTATGCTATATAACGTAATACGTTATAGCGTTATACCATATAACGTTATGCTACATAACGTAATACGTTATCACGTTATACCATATAACGTATTACGTGATAACGTTATACCATATAACGTATTACGTTATAACGTTATACCATATAACGTTATGCTATATAACGTAATACGTTATAACGTTATACCATATAACGCTATGCTACATAACGTAATACGTTATCACGTTATACCATACAACGTATTACGTTATTACGTTATACCATACAACGTATTGCGTTATAACGTTATACCATATAACGTATTACGTTACAACGTTATACCATACAACGTATTACGTTATTACGTTATTCCATATGACGTTATACTACGTAACGTTATACGTTATAACGTTATACCATATAACGCTATACTATATAACGTAATACGTTATAACGTTATGCCATATATCGTTATACTATGTTACGTAATGCGTTATTACGTTATACCATATAACGTATTACGTTATAACATTAAGCCATATGACGTTTTACGTTATAACGTTATACCAGATAACGTATTGCGTTTTAACGATATACCATATAACGTATTACGTTATTACGTTATACCATATAACGTATTGCGTTATAACGTTATACCATATAACGTATTACGTTATAACGTTATACCACGTAACGTTATAATATATAATCTAATACGCAATAATGTTATACCATATAACGTTATAGTACATAACGTAATACGTTATAACGTTATACCATATGACGTTATACTATATAACGTAAAGCGTTATAACGCTATACCATATAACGTATTACGTTATAGCGTTATCCCATATAACGTATTACGTTATAACGTTATACGATATAACGTATTACGTTATAATGTTATACAATATAACGAATTTCGTTATAATGTTATACCATATAACTTTATACTACATAACGTAATACGTTATAACGTAATACCATATAACGTTATGCTATATAACGTAATACGTTATAACGTTATACCATTTTACGTTATGCTACATAACGTATTACGTTATAACGTTATACCATACAACGTATTACGTTATTACGTTATTCCATATGACGTTATACTACGTAACGTTATACGTTATAACGTTATACCATATAACGCTATACTATATAACGTAATACGTTATAACGTTATGCCATATATCGTTATACTATGTTACGTAATGCGTTATTACGTTATACCATATAACGTATTACGTTATAACATTAAGCCATATGACGTTTTACGTTATAACGTTATACCAGATAACGTATTGCGTTTTAACGATATACCATATAACGTATTACGTTATTACGTTATACCATATAACGTATTGCGTTATAACGTTATACCATATAACGTATTACGTTATAACGTTATACCACGTAACGTTATAATATATAATCTAATACGCAATAATGTTATACATATAACGTTATAGTACATAACGTAATACGTTATAACGTTATACCATATGACGTTATACTATATAACGTAAAGCGTTATAACGCTATACCATATAACGTATTACGTTATAGCGTTATCCCATATAACGTATTACGTTATAACGTTATACGATATAACGAATTTCGTTATAACGTTATACCATATAACGAATTTCGTTATAACGTTATACCATATAACTTTATACTACATAACGTAATACGTTGTAACGTAATACCATATAACGTTATGCTATATAACGTAATATGTTATAACGTTATACCATTTTACGTTATGCTACATAACGTATTACGTTATAACGTTATACCATATAACGTATTACGTAATAACGTCATACCATGTAACGTATTACGATATAACGTTATACCATATAACGTTATGCTATATAACGTAATACGTTATAACGTTATACCATATAACTTTATACTACATAACGTAATACGTTATAACGTAATACCATATAACGTTATGCTATATAACGTAATACGTTATAACGTTATACCATATAACGTAATACGTTATAACGTTATACCATATAACGTTATGCTACATAACGTAATACGTTATCACGTTATACCATATAACGTAATACGTTATAACGTTATACCATATAACGTATTACGTTATAACGTTATACCATATAACGTTATGCTATATAACGTAATACGTTATAACGTTATACATTTTTACGTTATGCGACATAACGTAATACGTTATCACGCCTATACCATATAACGTAATACGTTATAACGTTATACCATATAACGTATTACGTTATAACGTTATACCATATAACGTATTACGTAATAACGTTATACCATATAACGTATTACGTTATTACGTTATTCCATATGACGTTATACTACGTAACGTTATACGTTATAACGTTATACCATATAACGCTATACTATATAACGTAATACGTTATAACGTTATGCCATATATCGTTATACTATGTTACGTAATGCGTTATTACGTTATACCATATAACGTATTACGTTATAACATTAAGCCATATGACGTTTTACGTTATAACGTTATACAGATAACGTATTGCGTTTTAACGATATACCATATAACGTATTACGTTATTACGTTATACATATAACGTATTGCGTTATAACGTTATACCATATAACGTATTACGTTATAACGTTTTACCACGTAACGTTATAATATATAATCTAATACGCAATAATATTATACCATATAACGTTATAGTACATAACGTAATACGTTATAACGTTATACCATATGACGTTATACTATATAACGTAAAGCGTTATAACGCTATACCATATAACGTATTACGTTATAGGCGTTATCCCATATAACGTATTACGTTATAACGTTATACGATATAACGTATTACGTTATAATGTTATACAATATAACGAATTCGTTATAATGTTATACCATATAACTTTATACTACATAACGTAATACGTTATAACGTAATACCATATAACGTTATGCTATATAACGTAATACGTTATAACGTTATACCATATAACGTAATACGTTATAACGTTATACCATATAACGTTATGCTACATAACGTAATACGTTATCACGTTATACCATATAACGTAATACGTTATAACGTTATACGATATAACGTATTACGTTATAACGTTATACCATATAACGTTATGCTATATAACGTAATACGTTATAACGTTATACCATTTTACGTTATGCGACATAACGTAATACGTTATCACGCTATACCATATAACGTAATACGTTATAACGTTATACCATATAACGTATTACGTTATAACGTTATACCATATAACGTATTACGTAATAACGTTATACCATATAACGTATTACGTTATAACGTTATACCACATAACGTTATGCTATATGACGTAATACGTTATAACGTTATACCATATAACGTATTACGTTATAACGTTATACCACGTAACGTTATAATATGTAATCTAATACGCAATAATGTTATACCATATAACGTTATAGTACATAACGTAATACGTTATAACGTTATACAATATAACGTTATGCTATATAACGTTATACGATATAACGTATTACGTTATAACGTTATACCATATAACGTTTTGCTATATAACGTAATACGTTATAACGTTATACCATATAACGTTATGCTATATAACGTAATACGTTATAACGTTATACCATATAACGTTATGCTATATAACGTAATACGTTATAACGTTACACCATATAACGTTATGCTATATAACGTAATACGTTATAGCGTTATACCATATAACGTTATGCTACATAACGTAATACGTTATCACGTTATACCATATAACGTAATACGTTAAAACGTTATACGATATAACGTATTACGTTATAACGTTATACCATATAACGTTATGCTATATAACGTAATACGTTATAACGTTATACCATTTTACGTTATGCGACATAACGTTATACGTTATCACGCTATACCATATAACGTAATACGTTATAACGTTATACCATATAACGTATTACGTTATAACGTTATACCATATAACGTATTACGTAATAACGTTATACCATATAACGTATTATGTTATAACGTTATACCATATAACGTTATGCTATATGACGTAATACGTTATAACGTTATACCATATAACGTATTACGTTATAACGTTATACCACGTAACGTTATAATATGTAATCTAATGCGCAATAATGTTATACCATATAACGTTATAGTACATAACGTAATACGTTATAACGTTATACCATATAACGTATTACGTTATAACGTTATACCACATAACGTTATGCTATATAACGTAATACGTTATAACGTTATACCATATAACGTTTTGCTATATAACGTAATACGTTATCACGTTATACCATATAACGTATTACGTTATAACGATATACCATATAACGCTATACAACATAACTTAATACGTTATAACGTTATACCACATAACGTATTACGTTATAACGTTATACCATATAACGTTTTGCTATATAACGTAATACGTTATCACGTTATACGATATAACGTAATACGTTATAACGTTATACGATATAACGTATTACGTTATAACGTTATACCATACAACGTATTACGTTATAACGTTATACCATATAACGTATTACGTAATAACGTTATACCATATAACGTATTACGTTATAACGTTATACCATATAACGTTATGCTATATAACGTAATACGTTATAACGTTATACCAATTTACGTTATGCTACATAACGTAATACGTTATCACGTTATACCATATAACGTAATACGTTATAACGTTATACCATATAACGTATTACGTTATAACGTTATACCATATAACGTTATGATATATAACGTAATACGTTATAACGTTATACCATATAACGTTATGCTATATAACGTAATACGTTATAACTTTACACAATATAACGTTATGCTATATAACGTAATACGTTATAACGTTATACCATATAACGAAATACTATATAACGTAATACGTTATAACGTATTGCTATATATCGTATTACGTCATAACGTCATACCATATAACGTATTACGTTATAACAATATACCATATAACGCATTACGTTATGACGTTATACCATATAACGTTATGCTACATAACGTAATACGTTATCACGTTATACCATATAACGTAATACGATAAAAAGTTATACCATATAACGTATTACGTTATAACGTTATACCATATAACGTATTACGTTATAACGTTATTCCATATAACGTATTACGTTATAACGTTATACAATAAAACGTTATGCTATATAACGTAATACGTTATAACGTTATACCATATAACGTATTACGTTACAACGTTATACCATACAACGTATTACGTTATTACGTTATACCATACAACGTATTGCGTTATAACGTTATACCATATAACGTATTACGTTACAACGTTATACCATGCAACGTATTACGTTATTACGATATTCCATATCACGTTATACTACGTAACGTTATACGTTATAACGTTATACCATATAACGTATTACGTTATAACGTTAAGCCATATAACGTTTTACGTTATAACGTTATACAAGATTATGTATTGCGTTTTAACTATATACCATATAACGTATTACGTTACTACGTTATACCATATAACGTATTGCGTTATAACGTTATACCATATAACGTATTACGTTATAACGTTATACCATATAACGTTTTGCTATATAACGTAATACGTTATAACGTTATACCATATAACGTTATGCTACATAACGTAATACGTTATCACGTTATACCATATAACGTAATAAGTTATAACGTTATACCATATAACGAATTTCGTTATAACGTTATACCATATAACGAATTTCGTTATAACGTTATACCATATAACTTTATACTACATAACGTAATACGTTGTAACGTAATACCATATAACGTTATGCTATATAACGTAATATGTTATAACGTTATACCATTTTACGTTATGCTACATAACGTATTACGTTATAACGTTATACCATATAACGTATTACGTAATAACGTCATACCATGTAACGTATTACGATATAACGTTATACCATATAACGTTATGCTATATAACGTAATACGTTATAACGTTATACCATATAACATTATACTACATAACGTAATACGTTATAACGTAATACCATATAACGTTATGCTATATAACGTAATACGTTATAACGTTATACCATATAACGTAATACGTTATAACGTTATACCATATAACGTTATGCTACATAACGTAATACGTTATCACGTTATACCATATAACGTAATACGTTATAACGTTATACGATATAACGTATTACGTTATAACGTTATACCATATAACGTTATGCTATATAACGTAATACGTTATAACGTTATACCATTTTACGTTATGCGACATAACGTAATACGTTATCACGCTATACCATATAACGTAATACGTTATAACGTTATGCTATATAACGTAATACGTTATAACGTTATACCATATAACGTAATACGTTATAACGTTATACCATATAACGTTATGCTACATAACGTAATACGTTATCACGTTATACCATATAACGTAATACGTTATAACGTTATACGATATAACGTATTACGTTATAACGTTATACCATATAACGTTATGCTATATGACGTAATACGTTATAACGTTATACCATATAACGTATTACGTTATAACGTTATACCACGTAACGTTATAATATGTAATCTAATACGCAATAATGTTATACCATATAACGTTATAGTACATAACGTAATACGTTATAACGTTATACAATATAACGTTATGCTATATAACGTTATACGATATAACGTATTACGTTATAACGTTATACCATATAACGTTTTGCTATATAACGTAATACGTTATAACGTTATACCATATAACGTTATGCTATATAACGTAATACGTTATAACGTTATACCATATAACGTTATGCTATATAACGTAATACGTTATAACGTTACACCATATAACGTTATGCTATATAACGTAATACGTTATAGCGTTATACCATATAACGTTATGCTACATAACGTAATACGTTATCACGTTACACCATATAACGTAATACGTTATAACGTTATACGATATAACGTATTACGTTATAACGTTATACCATATAACGTTATGCTATATAACGTAATACGTTATAACGTTATACCATATAACGTTATGCTATATAACGTAATACGTTATAACGTTACACCATATAACGTTATGCTATATAACGTAATACGTTATAGCGTTATACCATATAACGTTATGCTACATAACGTAATACGTTATCACGCTATACCATATAACGTAATACGTTATAACGTTATACCATATAACGTATTACGTTATAACGTTATACCATATAACGTATTACGTAATAACGTTATACCATATAACGTATTACGTTATAACGTTATACCATATAACGTTATGCTATATGACGTAATACGTTATAACGTTATACCATATAACGTATTACGTTATAACGTTTATACCACGTAACGTTATAATATGTAATCTAATACGCAATAATGTTATACCATATAACGTTATAGTACATAACGTAATACGTTATAACGTTATACCATATAACGTAATACGTTATAACGTTATACGATATAACGTATTACGTTATAACGTTATACCATATAACGTTTTGCTATATAACGTAATACGTTATAACGTTATACCATATAACGTTATGCTATATAACGTAATACGTTATAACGTTATACCATATAACGTTATGCTATATAACGTAATACGTTATAACGTTACACCATATAACGTTATGCTATATAACGTAATACGTTATAGCGTTATACCATATAACGTTATGCTACATAACGTAATACGTTATCACGTTATACCATATAACGTAATACGTTATAACGTTATACGATATAACGTATTACGTTATAACGTTATACCATATAACGTTATGCTATATAACGTAATACGTTATAACGTTATATCATTTTACGTTATGCGACATAACGTAATACGTTATCACGCTATACCATATAACGTAATACGTTATAACGTTATACCATATAACGTATTACGTTATAACGTTATTCCATATAACGTATTACGTAATAACGTTATACCATATAACGTATTACGTTATAACGTTATTCCATATAACGTATTACGTAATAACGTTATACCATATAACGTATTACGTTATAACGTTATACCATATAACGTTATGCTATATGACGTAATACGTTATAACGTTATACCATATAACGTATTACGTTATAACGTTATACCACGTAACGTTATAATATGTAATCTAATACGCAATAATGTTATACCATATAACGTTATAGTACATAACGTAATACGTTATAACGTTATACCATATAACGTATTACGTTAGAACGTTATACTATACAACGTATTACGTTATAACGTTATACCACATAACGTTATGCTATATAACGTAATACGTTATAACGTTATACCATATAACGTTTTGCTATATAACGTAATACGTTATAACGTTATACCATATAACGTTATGCTACATTACGTAATACGTTATCACGTTATACCATATAACGTAATACGTTATAACGTTATACCATATAACGAATTTCGTTATAACGTTATACCATATAACTTTATACTACATAACGTAATACGTTATAACGTAATACATATAACGTTATGCTATATAACGTAATATGTTATAACGTTATACCATATAACGTTATGCTACATAACGTAATACGTTATCACGTTATACCATATAACGTAATACGTTATAACGTTATGCCATATGACGTTATACTATATAACGTAAAGCGTTATAACGCTATACCATATAACGTATTACGTTATAGCGTTATCCCATATAACGTATTACGTTATAACGTTATACGATATAACGTATTACGTTATAACGTTATACATATAACGAATTTCGTTATAACGTTATACCATATAAACTTTATACTACATAACGTAATACGTTATAACGTAATACCATATAACGTTATGCTATATAACGTAATACGTTATAACGTTATACCATATAACGTAATACGTTATAACGTTATACCATATAACGTTATGCTACATAACGTAATACGTTATCACGTTATACCATATAACGTAATAAGTTATAACGTTATACCATATAACGAATTTCGTTATAACGTTATACCATATAACTTTATACTACATAACGTAATACGTTATAACGTAATACCATATAACGTTATGCTATATAACGTAATACGTTATAACGTTATACCATATAACGTAATACGTTATAACGTTATACGATATAACGTATTACGTTATAACGTTATACCATATAACGTTATGCTATATAACGTAATACGTTATAGCGTTATACCATATAACGTTATGCTACATAACGTAATACGTTATCACGTTATACGATATAACGTAATACGTTATAACGTTATACGATATAACGTATTACGTTATAACGTTATACCATACAACGTATTACGTTATAACGTTATACCATATAACGTATTACGTAATAACGTTATACCATATAACGTATTACGTTATAAACGTTATACCATATAACGTTATGCTATATAACGTAATACGTTATAACGTTATACCAATTTACGTTATGCTACATAACGTAATACGTTATCACGTTATACCATATAACGTAATACGTTATAACGTTATACCATATAACGTATTACGTTATAACGTTATACCATATAACGTTATGATATATAACGTAATACGTTATAACGTTATATCATATAACGTTATGCTATATAACGTAATACGTATAACTTTACACAATATAACGTTATGCTATATAACGTAATACGTTATAACGTTATACCATATAACGAAATACTATATAACGTAATACGTTATAACGTATTGCTATATATCGTATTACGTCATAACGTCATACCATATAACGTATTACGTTATAACAATATACCATATAACGCATTACGTTATGACGTTATACCATATAACGTTATGCTACATAACGTAATACGTTATCACGTTATACCATATAACGTAATACGATAAAAAGTTATACCATATAACGTATTACGTTATAACGTTATACCATATAACGTATTACGTTATAACGTAATACCATATAACGTTTTGCTATATAACGTAATACGTTATAACGTTATACCATATAACGTTATGCTACATTACGTAATACGTTATCACGTTATACCATATAACGTAATACGTTATAACGTTATACCATATAACGAATTTCGTTATAACGTTATACCATATAACTTTATACTACATAACGTAATACGTTATAACGTAATACCATATAACGTTATGCTATATAACGTAATATGTTATAACGTTATACCATATAACGAAATACTATATAACGTAATACGTTATAACGTATTGCTATATATCGTATTACGTCATAACGTCATACCATATAACGTATTACGTTATAACAATATACCATATAACGCATTACGTTATGACGTTATACCATATAACGTTATGCTACATAACGTAATACGTTATCACGTTATACCATATAACGTAATACGATAAAAAGTTATACCATATAACGTATTACGTTATAACGTTATACCATATAACGTATTACGTTATAACGTAATACCATATAACGTTTTGCTATATAACGTAATACGTTATAACGTTATACCATATAACGTTATGCTACATTACGTAATACGTTATCACGTTATACCATATAACGTAATACGTTATAACGTTATACCATATAACGATTTCGTTATAACGTTATACCATATAACTTTATACTACATAACGTAATACGTTATAACGTAATACCATATAACGTTAAGCTATATAACGTAATATGTTATAACGTTATACCATATAACGTTATGCTACATAACGTAATACGTTATCACGTTATACCATATAACGTAATACGTTATAACGTTATACCATATGACGTTATACTATATAACGTAAAGCGTTATAACGCTATACCATATAACGTATTACGTTATAGCGTTATCCCATATAACGTATTACGTTATAACGTTATACGATATAACGTATTACGTTATAACGTTATACCATATAACGAATTTCGTTATAACGTTATACCATATAACTTTATACTACATAACGTAATACGTTATAACGTAATACCATATAACGTTATGCTATATAACGTAATACGTTATAACGTTATACCATATAACGTAATACGTTATAACGTTATACCATATAACGTTATGCTACATAACGTAATACGTTATCACGTTATACCATATAACGTAATAAGTTATAACGTTATACCATATAACGAATTTCGTTATAACGTTATACCATATAACTTTATACTACATAACGTAATACGTTATAACGTAATACCATATAACGTTATGCTATATAACGTAATAAGTTATAACGTTATACCATATAACGTAATACGTTATAACGTTATACGATATAACGTATTACGTTATAACGTTATACCATATAACGTTATGCTATATAACGTAATACGTTATAGCGTTATACCATATAACGTTATGCTACATAACGTAATACGTTATCACGTTATACGATATAACGTAATACGTTATAACGTTATACGATATAACGTATTACGTTATAACGTTATACCATACAACGTATTACGTTATAACGTTATACCATATAACGTATTACGTAATAACGTTATACCATATAACGTATTACGTTATAACGTTATACCATATAACGTTATGCTATATAACGTAATACGTTATAACGTTATACCAATTTACGTTATGCTACATAACGTAATACGTTATCACGTTATACCATATAACGTAATACGTTATAACGTTATACCATATAACGTATTACGTTATAACGTTATACCATATAACGTTATGATATATAACGTAATACGTTATAACGTTATACCATATAACGTTATGCTATATAACGTAATACGTTATAACTTTACACAATATAACGTTATGCTATATAACGTAATACGTTATAACGTTATACCATATAACGAAATACTATATAACGTAATACGTTATAACGTATTGCTATATATCGTATTACGTCATAACGTCATACCATATAACGTATTACGTTATAACAATATACCATATAACGCATTACGTTATGACGTTATACCATATAACGTTATGCTACATTACGTAATACGTTATCACGTTATACCATATAACGTAATACGATAAAAAGTTATACCATATAACGTATTACGTTATAACGTTATACCATATAACGTATTACGTTATAACGTTATTCCATATAACGTATTACGTTATAACGTTATACAATAAAACGTTATGCTATATAACGTAATACGTTATAACGTTATACCATATAACGTATTACGTTATAACGTTATAGACGTAACGTTATAATATGTAATCTAATGCGCAATAATGTTATACCATATAACGTTATAGTACATAACGTAATACGTTATAACGTTATACCATATAACGTATTACGTTACAACGTTATACCATACAACGTATTACGTTATTACGTTATACCATACAACGTATTGCGTTATAACGTTATACCATATAACGTATTACGTTACAACGTTATACCATGCAACGTATTACGTTATTACGATATTCCATATCACGTTATACTACGTAACGTTATACGTTATAACGTTATACCATATAACGTATTACGTTATAACGTTAAGCCATATAACGTTTTACGTTATAACGTTATACAAGATTATGTATTGCGTTTTAACTATATACCATATAACGTATTACGTTACTACGTTATACCATATAACGTATTGCGTTATAACGTTATACCATATAACGTATTACGTTATAACGTTATACCATATAACGTTTTGCTATATAACGTAATACGTTATAACGTTATACCATATAACGTTATGCTACATAACGTAATACGTTATCACGTTATACCATATAACGTAATAAGTTATAACGTTATACCATATAACGAATTTCGTTATAACGTTATACCATATAACGAATTTCGTTATAACGTTATACCATATAACTTTATACTACATAACGTAATACGTTGTAACGTAATACCATATAACGTTATGCTATATAACGTAATATGTTATAACGTTATACCATTTTACGTTATGCTACATAACGTATTACGTTATAACGTTATACCATATAACGTATTACGTAATAACGTCATACCATGTAACGTATTACGATATAACGTTATACCATATAACGTTATGCTATATAACGTAATACGTTATAACGTTATACCATATAACTTTATACTACATAACGTAATACGTTATAACGTAATACCATATAACGTTATGCTATATAACGTAATACGTTATAACGTTATACCATATAACGTAATACGATATAACGTTATACCATATAACGTTATGCTACATAACGTAATACGTTATCACGTTATACCATATAACGTAATACGTTATAACGTTATACGATATAACGTATTACGTTATAACGTTATACCATATAACGTTATGCTATATAACGTAATACGTTATAACGTTATACCATTTTACGTTATGCGACATAACGTAATACGTTATCACGCTATACCATATAACGTAATACGTTATAACGTTATACCATATAACGTATTACGTTATAACGTTATACCATATAACGTATTACGTAATAACGTTATACCATATAACGTATTACGTTATAACGTTATACCATATAACGTTATGCTATATGACGTAATACGTTATAACGTTATACCATATAACGTATTACGTTATAACGTTATACCACGTAACGTTATAATATGTAATCTAATACGCAATAATGTTATACCATATAACGTTATAGTACATAACGTAATACGTTATAACGTTATACAATATAACGTTATGCTATATAACGTTATACGATATAACGTATTACGTTATAACGTTATACCATATAACGTTTTGCTATATAACGTAATACGTTATAACGTTATACCATATAACGTTATGCTATATAACGTAATACGTTATAACGTTATACCATATAACGTTATGCTATATAACGTAATACGTTATAACGTTACACCATATAACGTTATGCTATATAACGTAATACGTTATAGCGTTATACCATATAACGTTATGCTACATAACGTAATACGTTATCACGTTACACCATATAACGTAATACGTTATAACGTTATACGATATAACGTATTACGTTATAACGTTATACCATATAACGTTATGCTATATAACGTAATACGTTATAACGTTATACCATATAACGTTATGCTATATAGCGTAATACGTTATAACGTTACACCATATAACGTTATGCTATATAACGTAATACGTTATAGCGTTATACCATATAACGTTATGCTACATAACGTAATACGTTATCACGCTATACCATATAACGTAATACGTTATAACGTTATACCATATAACGTATTACGTTATAACGTTATACCATATAACGTATTACGTAATAACGTTATACCATATAACGTATTACGTTATAACGTTATACCATATAACGTTATGCTATATGACGTAATACGTTATAACGTTATACCATATAACGTATTACGTTATAACGTTATACCACGTAACGTTATAATATGTAATCTAATACGCAATAATGTTATACCATATAACGTTATAGTACATAACGTAATACGTTATAACGTTATACAATATAACGTTATGCTATATAACGTAATACGTTATAACGTTATACCATATAACGAATTTCGTTATAACGTTATACCATATAATGTAATACGTTATAACGTTATACGATATAACGTATTACGTTATAACGTTATACCATACAACGTATTACGTTATAACGTTATACCATATAACGTTATGCTACATAACGTAATACGTTATCACGTTATACCATATAACGTAATACGTTATAACGTTATACGATATAACGTATTACGTTATAACGTTATACCATATAACGTTTTGCTATATAACGTAATACGTTATAACGTTATACCATATAACGTTATGCTATATAACGTAATACGTTATAACGTTATACCATATAACGTTATGCTATATAACGTAATACGTTATAACGTTACACCATATAACGTTATGCTATATAACGTAATACGTTATAGCGTTATACCATATAACGTTATGCTACATAACGTAATACGTTATCACGTTATACCATATAACGTAATACGTTATAACGTTATACGATATAACGTATTACGTTATAACGTTATACCATATAACGTTATGCTATATAACGTAATACGTTATAACGTTATATCATTTTACGTTATGCGACATAACGTAATACGTTATCACGCTATACCATATAACGTAATACGTTATAACGTTATACCATATAACGTATTACGTTATAACGTTATTCCATATAACGTATTACGTAATAACGTTATACCATATAACGTATTACGTTATAACGTTATACCATATAACGTTATGCTATATGACGTAATACGTTATAACGTTATACCATATAACGTATTACGTTATAACGTTATACCACGTAACGTTATAATATGTAATCTAATACGCAATAATGTTATACCATATAACGTTATAGTACATAACGTAATACGTTATAACGTTATACCATATAACGTATTACGTTAGAACGTTATACTATACAACGTATTACGTTATAACGTTATACCACATAACGTTATGCTATATAACGTAATACGTTATAACGTTATACCATATAACGTTTTGCTATATAACGTAATACGTTATAACGTTATACCATATAACGTTATGCTACATTACGTAATACGTTATCACGTTATACCATATAACGTAATACGTTATAACGTTATACGATATAACGTATTACGTTATAACGTTATACCATATAACGTTATGCTATATAACGTAATACGTTATAGCGTTATACCATATAACGTATTACGTTATAACGTTATACGATATAACGTATTACGTTATAACGTTATACCATATAACGAATTTCGTTATAACGTTATACCATATAACTTTATACTACATAACGTAATACGTTATAACGTAATACCATATAACGTTATGCTATATAACGTAATATGTTATAACGTTATACCATATAACGTTATGCTACATAACGTAATACGTTATCACGTTATACCATATAACGTAATACGTTATAACGTTATACCATATGACGTTATACTATATAACGTAAAGCGTTATAACGCTATACCATATAACGTATTACGCTATAGCGTTATCCCATATAACGTATTACGTTATAACGTTATACGATATAACGTATTACGTTATAACGTTATACCATATAACGAATTTCGTTATAACGTTATACCATATAACTTTATACTACATAACGTAATACGTTATAACGTAATACCATATAACGTTATGCTATATAACGTAATACGTTATAACGTTATACCATATAACGTAATACGTTATAACGTTATACCATATAACGTTATGCTACATAACGTAATACGTTATCACGTTATACCATATAACGTAATAAGTTATAACGTTATACCATATAACGAATTTCGTTATAACGTTATACCATATAACTTTATACTACATAACGTAATACGTTATAACGTAATACCATATAACGTTATGCTATATAACGTAATACGTTATAACGTTATACCATATAACGTAATACGTTATAACGTTATACGATATAACGTATTACGTTATAACGTTATACCATATAACGTTATGCTATATAACGTAATACGTTATAGCGTTATACCATATAACGTTATGCTACATAACGTAATACGTTATCACGTTATACGATATAACGTAATACGTTATAACGTTATACGATATAACGTATTACGTTATAACGTTATACCATACAACGTATTACGTTATAACGTTATACCATATAACGTATTACGTAATAACGTTATACCATATAACGTATTACGTTATAACGTTATACCATATAACGTTATGCTATATAACGTAATACGTTATAACGTTATACCAATTTACGTTATGCTACATAACGTAATACGTTATCACGTTATACCATATAACGTAATACGTTATAACGATATACCATATAACGTATTACGTTATAACGTTATACCATATAACGTTATGATATATAACGTAATACGTTATAACGTTATACCATATAACGTTATGCTATATAACGTAATACGTTATAACTTTACACAATATAACGTTATGCTATATAACGTATTACGTTATAACAATATACCATATAACGCATTACGTTATGACGTTATACCATATAACGTTATGCTACATAACGTAATACGTTATCACGTTATACCATATAACGTAATACGATAAAAAGTTATACCATATAACGTATTACGTTATAACGTTATACCATATAACGTATTACGTTATAACGTTATTCCATATAACGTATTACGTTATAACGTTATACAATAAAACGTTATGCTATATAACGTAATACGTTATAACGTTATACCATATAACGTATTACGTTATAACGTTATAGACGTAACGTTATAATATGTAATCTAATACGCAATAATGTTATACCATATAACGTTATAGTACATAACGTAATACGTTATAACGTTATACCATATAACGTATTACGTTACAACGTTATACCATACAACGTATTACGTTATTACGTTATACCATACAACGTATTGCGTTATAACGTTATACCATATAACGTATTACGTTACAACGTTATACCATGCAACGTATTACGTTATTACGATATTCCATATCACGTTATACTACGTAACGTTATACGTTATAACGTTATACCATATAACGTATTACGTTATAACGTTAAGCCATATAACGTTTTACGTTATAACGTTATACAAGATTATGTATTGCGTTTTAACTATATACCATATAACGTATTACGTTACTACGTTATACCATATAACGTATTGCGTTATAACGTTATACCATATAACGTATTACGTTATAACGTTATACCATATAACGTTTTGCTATATAACGTAATACGTTATAACGTTATACCATATAACGTTATGCTACATAACGTAATACGTTATCACGTTATACCATATAACGTAATAAGTTATAACGTTATACCATATAACGAATTTCGTTATAACGTTATACCATATAACGAATTTCGTTATAACGTTATACCATATAACTTTATACTACATAACGTAATACGTTGTAACGTAATACCATATAACGTTATGCTATATAACGTAATATGTTATAACGTTATACCATTTTACGTTATGCTACATAACGTATTACGTTATAACGTTATACCATATAACGTATTACGTAATAACGTCATACCATGTAACGTATTACGATATAACGTTATACCATATAACGTTATGCTATATAACGTAATACGTTATAACGTTATACCATATAACTTTATACTACATAACGTAATACGTTATAACGTAATACCATATAACGTTATGCTATATAACGTAATACGTTATAACGTTATACCATATAACGTAATACGTTATAACGTTATAAAATATAACGTTATGCTACATAACGTAATACGTTATCACGTTATACCATATAACGTAATACGTTATAACGTTATACCATATAACGTTATGCTACATAACGTAATACGTTATCACGTTATACGATATAACGTAATACGTTATAACGTTATACGATATAACGTAATACGTTATAACGTTATACCATACAACGTATTACGTTATAACGTTATACCATATAACGTATTACGTAATAACGTTATACCATATAACGTATTACGTTATAACGTTATACCATATAACGTTATGCTATATAACGTAATACGTTATAACGTTACACCATATAACGTTATGCTATATAACGTAATACGTTATAACGCTATACCATATAACGTTATGCTATATAACGTAATACGTTATAACGTTATACCATTTTACGTTATGCGACATAACGTAATACGTTATCACGTTATACCATATAACGTAATACGTTATAACGTTATACCATATAACGTAATACGTTATAACGTTACACCATATAACGTTATGCTATATAACGTAATACGTTGTAACGTAATACCATATAACGTTATGCTATATAACGTAATATGTTATAACGTTATACCATTTTACGTTATGCTACATAACGTATTACGTTATAACGTTATACCATATAACGTATTACGTAATAACGTCATACCATGTAACGTATTACGATATAACGTTATACCATATAACGTTATGCTATATAACGTAATACGTTATAACGTTATACCATATAACGAATTTCGTTATAACGTTATACCATATAATGTAATACGTTATAACGTTATACGATATAACGTATTACGTTATAACGTTATACCATACAACGTATTACGTTATAACGTTATACCATATAACGTTATGCTACATAACGTAATACGTTATCACGTTATACCATATAACGTAATACGTTATAACGTTATACGATATAACGTATTACGTTATAACGTTATACCATATAACGTTTTGCTATATAACGTAATACGTTATAACGTTATACCATATAACGTTATGCTATATAACGTAATACGTTATAACGTTATACCATATAACGTTATGCTATATAACGTAATACGTTATAACGTTACACCATATAACGTTATGCTATATAACGTAATACGTTATAGCGTTATACCATATAACGTTATGCTACATAACGTAATACGTTATCACGTTATACCATATAACGTAATACGTTATAACGTTATACGATATAACGTATTACGTTATAACGTTATACCATATAACGTTATGCTATATAACGTAATACGTTATAACGTTATATCATTTTACGTTATGCGACATAACGTAATACGTTATCACGCTATACCATATAACGTAATACGTTATAACGTTATACCATATAACGTATTACGTTATAACGTTATTCCATATAACGTATTACGTAATAACGTTATACCATATAACGTATTACGTTATAACGTTATACCATATAACGTTATGCTATATGACGTAATACGTTATAACGTTATACCATATAACGTATTACGTTATAACGTTATACCACGTAACGTTATAATATGTAATCTAATACGCAATAATGTTATACCATATAACGTTATAGTACATAACGTAATACGTTATAACGTTATACCATATAACGTATTACGTTAGAACGTTATACTATACAACGTATTACGTTATAACGTTATACCACATAACGTTATGCTATATAACGTAATACGTTATAACGTTATACCATATAACGTTTTGCTATATAACGTAATACGTTATAACGTTATACCATATAACGTTATGCTACATTACGTAATACGTTATCACGTTATACCATATAACGTAATACGTTATAACGTTATACGATATAACGTATTACGTTATAACGTTATACCATATAACGTTATGCTATATAACGTAATACGTTATAGCGTTATACCATATAACGTATTACGTTATAACGTTATACGATATAACGTATTACGTTATAACGTTATACCATATAACGAATTTCGTTATAACGTTATACCATATAACTTTATACTACATAACGTAATACGTTATAACGTAATACCATATAACGTTATGCTATATAACGTAATATGTTATAACGTTATACCATATAACGTTATGCTACATAACGTAATACGTTATCACGTTATACCATATAACGTAATACGTTATAACGTTATACCATATGACGTTATACTATATAACGTAAAGCGTTATAACGCTATACCATATAACGTATTACGCTATAGCGTTATCCCATATAACGTATTACGTTATAACGTTATACGATATAACGTATTACGTTATAACGTTATACCATATAACGAATTTCGTTATAACGTTATACCATATAACTTTATACTACATAACGTAATACGTTATAACGTAATACCATATAACGTTATGCTATATAACGTAATACGTTATAACGTTATACCATATAACGTAATACGTTATAACGTTATACCATATAACGTTATGCTACATAACGTAATACGTTATCACGTTATACCATATAACGTAATAAGTTATAACGTTATACCATATAACGAATTTCGTTATAACGTTATACCATATAACTTTATACTACATAACGTAATACGTTATAACGTAATACCATATAACGTTATGCTATATAACGTAATACGTTATAACGTTATACCATATAACGTAATACGTTATAACGTTATACGATATAACGTATTACGTTATAACGTTATACCATATAACGTTATGCTATATAACGTAATACGTTATAGCGTTATACCATATAACGTTATGCTACATAACGTAATACGTTATCACGTTATACGATATAACGTAATACGTTATAACGTTATACGATATAACGTATTACGTTATAACGTTATACCATACAACGTATTACGTTATAACGTTATACCATATAACGTATTACGTAATAACGTTATACCATATAACGTATTACGTTATAACGTTATACCATATAACGTTATGCTATATAACGTAATACGTTATAACGTTATACCAATTTACGTTATGCTACATAACGTAATACGTTATCACGTTATACCATATAACGTAATACGTTATAACGATATACCATATAACGTATTACGTTATAACGTTATACCATATAACGTTATGATATATAACGTAATACGTTATAACGTTATACCATATAACGTTATGCTATATAACGTAATACGTTATAACTTTACACAATATAACGTTATGCTATATAACGTATTACGTTATAACAATATACCATATAACGCATTACGTTATGACGTTATACCATATAACGTTATGCTACATAACGTAATACGTTATCACGTTATACCATATAACGTAATACGTTAAAAAGTTATACCATATAACGTATTACGTTATAACGTTATACCATATAACGTATTACGTTATAACGTTATTCCATATAACGTATTACGTTATAACGTTATACAATAAAACGTTATGCTATATAACGTAATACGTTATAACGTTATACCATATAACGTATTACGTTATAACGTTATAGACGTAACGTTATAATATGTAATCTAATACGCAATAATGTTATACCATATAACGTTATAGTACATAACGTAATACGTTATAACGTTATACCATATAACGTATTACGTTACAACGTTATACCATACAACGTATTACGTTATTACGTTATACCATACAACGTATTGCGTTATAACGTTATACCATATAACGTATTACGTTACAACGTTATACCATGCAACGTATTACGTTATTACGATATTCCATATCACGTTATACTACGTAACGTTATACGTTATAACGTTATACCATATAACGTATTACGTTATAACGTTAAGCCATATAACGTTTTACGTTATAACGTTATACAAGATTATGTATTGCGTTTTAACTATATACCATATAACGTATTACGTTACTACGTTATACCATATAACGTATTGCGTTATAACGTTATACCATATAACGTATTACGTTATAACGTTATACCATATAACGTTTTGCTATATAACGTAATACGTTATAACGTTATACCATATAACGTTATGCTACATAACGTAATACGTTATCACGTTATACCATATAACGTAATAAGTTATAACGTTATACCATATAACGAATTTCGTTATAACGTTATACCATATAACGAATTTCGTTATAACGTTATACCATATAACTTTATACTACATAACGTAATACGTTGTAACGTAATACCATATAACGTTATGCTATATAACGTAATATGTTATAACGTTATACCATTTTACGTTATGCTACATAACGTATTACGTTATAACGTTATACCATATAACGTATTACGTAATAACGTCATACCATGTAACGTATTACGATATAACGTTATACCATATAACGTTATGCTATATAACGTAATACGTTATAACGTTATACCATATAACTTTATACTACATAACGTAATACGTTATAACGTAATACCATATAACGTTATGCTATATAACGTAATACGTTATAACGTTATACCATATAACGTAATACGTTATAACGTTATACCATATAACGTTATGCTACATAACGTAATACGTTATCACGTTATACCATATAACGTAATACGTTATAACGTTATACCATATAACGTTATGCTACATAACGTAATACGTTATCACGTTATACGATATAACGTAATACGTTATAACGTTATACGATATAACGTAATACGTTATAACGTTATACCATACAACGTATTACGTTATAACGTTATACCATATAACGTATTACGTAATAACGTTATACCATATAACGTATTACGTTATAACGTTATACCATATAACGGTATGCTATATAACGTAATACGTTATAACGTTACACCATATAACGTTATGCTATATAACGTAATACGTTATAACGCTATACCATATAACGTTATGCTATATAACGTAATACGTTATAACGTTATACCATTTTACGTTATGCGACATAACGTAATACGTTATCACGTTATACCATATAACGTAATACGTTATAACGTTATACCATATAACGTAATACGTTATAACGTTACACCATATAACGTTATGCTATATAACGTAATACGTTGTAACGTAATACCATATAACGTTATGCTATATAACGTAATATGTTATAACGTTATACCATTTTACGTTATGCTACATAACGTATTACGTTATAACGTTATACCATATAACGTATTACGTAATAACGTCATACCATGTAACGTATTACGATATAACGTTATACCATATAACGTTATGCTATATAACGTAATACGTTATAACGTTATACCATATAACTTTATACTACATAACGTAATACGTTATAACGTAATACCATATAACGTTATGCTATATAACGTAATACGTTATAACGTTATACCATATAACGTAATACGTTATAACGTTATACCATATAACGTTATGCTACATAACGTAATACGTTATCACGTTATACCATATAACGTAATACGTTATAACGTTATACCATATAACGTTATGCTACATAACGTAATACGTTATCACGTTATACGATATAACGTAATACGTTATAACGTTATACGATATAACGTAATACGTTATAACGTTATACCATACAACGTATTACGTTATAACGTTATACCATATAACGTATTACGTAATAACGTTATACCATATAACGTATTACGTTATAACGTTATACCATATAACGGTATGCTATATAACGTAATACGTTATAACGTTACACCATATAACGTTATGCTATATAACGTAATACGTTATAACGCTATACCATATAACGTTATGCTATATAACGTAATACGTTATAACGTTATACCATTTTACGTTATGCGACATAACGTAATACGTTATCACGTTATACCATATAACGTAATACGTTATAACGTTATACCATATAACGTATTACGTTATAACGTTATACCATATAACGTATTACGTAATAACGTTATACCATATAACGTTATGCTATATAACGTAATACGTTATAACGTTATACCCTATAACGTTATGCTATATAACGTAATACGTTATAACGTTACCACATATAACGTTATGCTATATAACGTAATACGTTATAACGCTATACCATATAACGTTATGCTATATAACGTAATACGTTATAACGTTATACCATTTTACGTTATGCGACATAACGTAATACGTTATCACGTTATACCATATAACGTAATACGTTATAACGTTATACCATATAACGTATTACGTTATAACGTTATACCATATAACGTATTACGTAATAACGTTATACCATATAACGTATTACGTTATAACGTTATACCATATAACGTTATGCTATATAACGTAATACGTTATAACGTTATACCATATAACGTTATGCTATATAACGTAATACGTTATAACGTTACACCATATAACGTTATGCTATATAACGTAATACGTTATAACGTTATACCATATAACGAAATACTATATAACGTAATACGTTATAACGTTTTGCTATATAACGTATTACGTCTTAACGTCATACCATATAACGTATTACGTTATATCAATATACCATATAACGCATTACGTTATAACGTTATACCATATAACGTTATGCTACATAACGTAATACGTTAAAAAGTTATACCATATAACGTATTACGTTATAACGTTATACCATATAACGTATTACGTTATAACGTTATTCCATATAACGTATTACGTTATAACGTTATACAATATAACGTTATGCTATATAACGTAATACGTTATAACGTTATACCATATAACGTATTACGTTATAACGTTATACGACGTAACGTTATAATATGTAATCTAATACGCAATAATGTTATACCATATAACGTTATAGTACATAACGTAATACGTTATAACTTTATACCATATAACGTATTACGTTACAACGTTATACCATACAACGTATTACGTTATAACGTTATACCATATAACGTTATACTATATAACGTAATACTTTATAACGTTATACCTTATAACGTATTACGTTATAACGTTAGACCAGATTACGTATTGCGTTTTAACGATATACCATATAACGTATTACGTTATTACGTTAAACCATATAACGTATTACGTTATAACGTTATACCATATAATGCATTACGTTATAACGTTATACCATATAACGTTATGCTACATAACGTAATACGTTAAAAAGTTATACCATATAACGTATTACGTTATAACGTTATACCATATAACGTATTACGTTATAACGTTATTCCATATAACGTATTACGTTATAACGTTATACAATATAACGTTGTGCTATATAACGTAATACGTTATAACGTTAAACCATATAATGTAATACGTTATAACGTTATACGATATAACGTATTACGTTATAACGTTATACCATACAACGTACTACGTTATAACGTTATACCATATAACGTTATGCTATATAACGTAATACGTTATAACGTTATACCATATAACGTTATGCTATATAACGTAATACGTTATTGCGTTATACCATATAACGTTATGCTACATAACGTAATACGTTATAACGTTATACCATATAACGTTATGCTATATAACGTAATACGCTATAACGTTACACCATATAACGTTATGCTATATAACGTAATACGTTATAGCGTTATACCATATAACGTTATGCTACATAACGTAATACGTTATCACGTTATACCATATAACGTAATACGTTATAACGTTATACCATATAACGTTATGCTATATAACGTAATACGTTATAACGTTATACCATTTTACGTTATGCGACATAACGTAATACGTTATCACGCTATACCATATAACGTAATACGTTATAACGTTATACCATATAACGTATTACGTTATAACGTTATACCATATAACGTATTACGTAATAACGTTATACCATATAACGTATTACGTTATAACGTTATACCATATAACGTTATGCTATATGACGTAATACGTTATAACGTTATACCATATAACGTATTACGTTATAACGTTATACCACGTAACGTTATAATATGTAATATAATACGCAATAATGTTATACCATATAACGTTATAGTACATAACGTAATACGTTATAACGTTATACCATATAACGTATTACGTTAGAACGTTATACTATACAACGTATTACGTTATAACGTTATACCACATAACGTTATGCTATATAACGTAATACGTTATAACGTTATACCATATAACGTTTTGCTATATAACGTAATACGTTATAACGTTATACCATATAACGTTATGCTACATTACGTAATACGTTATCACGTTATACCATATAACGTAATACGTTATAACGTTATACCATATAACGAATTTCGTTATAACGTTATACCATATAACTTTATACTACATAACGTAATACGTTATAACGTAATACCATATAACGTTATGCTATATAACGTAATATGTTATAACGTTATACCATATAACGTTATGCTACATAACGTAATACGTTATCACGTTATACCATGTAACGTAATACGTTATAACGTTATACCATATAACGTATTACGTTATAACGTTATACCATACAACGTTATGCTATATAACGTAATACGTTATAACGTTATACCATATAACGTTATGCTATATAACATAATACGTTATAGCGTTATACCATATAACGTTATGCTACATAACGTAATACGTTATCACGTTATACCATATAACGTATTACGCTATACCGTTATACCATATAACGCTATACAACATAACTTAATACGTTATAACGTTATACCACATAACGTATTACGTTATAACGTTATACCATATAACGTTATGCTATATAACGTAATACGTTATAACGTTATACCAAATAACGTATTACGTTATAACGTTATGCTATATAACGTATTACGTTATAACGTTATACAATATAACGTTATGCTATATAACGTAATACGTTATAACGTTATACCAGATAACGTATTACGTTATAACGTTATCCCATATAACTTTATACTACATAACGTAATACGTTACAACGTAATACCGTATAACGTTATGCTATATAACACAATACGTTATAACGTTATACCATATAACGCTATGCTACATAACGTAATACGTTATCACGTTATACCATACAACGTATTACGTTATTACGTTATACCATACAACGTATTGCGTTATAACTTTATATCATATAACGTATTACGTTATAACGTTATACCACGTAACGTTATAATATATAATCTAATACGCAATAATGTTATACCATATAACGTTATAGTACATAACGTAATACGTTATAACGTTATACCATATGACGTTATACTATATAACGTAAAGCGTTATAACGCTATACCATATAACGTATTACGTTATAGCGTTATCCCATATAACGTATTACGTTATAACGTTATACGATATAACGTATTACGTTATAACGTTATACCATATAACGAATTTCGTTATAACGTTATACCATATAACTTCATACTACATAACGTAATACGTTATAACGTAATACCATATAACGTTATGCTATATAACGTAATACGTTATAACGTTATACCATATAACGTAATACGTTATAACGTTATACCATATAACGTTATGCTACATAACGTAATACGTTATCACGTTATACCATATAACGTAATAAGTTATAACGTTATACCATATAACGAATTTCGTTATAACGTTATACCATATAACTTTATACTACATAACGTAATACGTTATAACGTAATACCATATAACGTTATGCTATATAACGTAATACGTTATAACGTTATACCATATAACGTAATACGTTATAACGTTATACGATATAACGTATTACGTTATAACATTATACCATATAACGTTATGCTATATAACGTAATACGTTATAGCGTTATACCATATAACGTTATGCTACATAACGTAATACGTTATCACGTTATACGATATAACGTAATACGTTATAACGTAATACCATATAACGTATTACGTTATAACGTTATACCATATAACGTTATGCTATATAACGTAATACGTTATAACGTTATACCATATAACGTTATGCTATATAACGTAATACGTTATAACTTTACACAATATAACGTTATGCTATATAACGTAATACGTTATAACGT
This sequence comes from Bombus flavifrons, assembly GCF_040668555.2. Classification (NCBI taxonomy): domain Eukaryota; kingdom Metazoa; phylum Arthropoda; class Insecta; order Hymenoptera; family Apidae; genus Bombus; species Bombus flavifrons. The sequence goes on from NW_027184957.1 coordinate 50,114, forward strand.
TATACCATATAACGAAATACTATATAACGTAATACGTTATAACGTATTGCTATATATCGTATTACGTCATAACGTCATACCATATAACGTATTACGTTATAACAATATACCATATAACGCATTACGTTATGACGTTATACCATATAACGTTATGCTACATAACGTAATACGTTATCACGTTAAACCATATAACGTAATACGATAAAAAGTTATACCATATAACGTATTACGTTATAACGTTATACCATATAACGTATTACGTTATAACGTTATTCCATATAACGTATTACGTTATAACGTTATACAATAAAACGTTATGCTATATAACGTAATACGTTATAACGTTATACCATATAACGTATTACGTTATAACGTTATACGACGTAACGTTATAATATGTAATCTAATACGCAATAATGTTATACCATATAACGTTATAGTACATAACGTAATACGTTATAACGTTATACCATATAACGTATTACGTTACAACGTTATACCATACAACGTATTACGTTATTACGTTATACCATATAACGTATTACGTTATAACGTTATACAAGATTATGTATTGCGTTTTAACTATATACCATATAACGTATTACGTTACTACGTTATACCATATAACGTATTGCGTTATAACGTTATACCATATAACGTATTACGTTATAACGTTATACCATATAACGTTTTGCTATATAACGTAATACGTTATAACGTTATACCATATAACGTTATGCTACATATCGTAATACGTTATCACGTTATACCATATAACGTAATAAGTTATAACGTTATACCATATAACGAATTTCGTTATAACGTTATACCATATAACGAATTTCGTTATAACGTTATAGCATATAACTTTATACTACATAACGTAATACGTTGTAACGTAATACCATATAACGTTATGCTATATAACGTAATATGTTATAACGTTATACCATTTTACGTTATGCTACATAACGTAATACGTTATCACGTTATACCATATAACGTAATACGTTATAACGTTATACCATATAACGTATTACGTTATAACGTTATACCATATAACGTATTACGTAATAACGTCATACCATATAACGTATTACGTTATAACGTTATACCATATAACGTTATGCTATATAACGTAATACGTTATAACGTTATACCATATAACTTTATACTACATAACGTAATACGTTATAACGTAATACCATATAACGTTATGCTATATAACGTAATACGTTATAACGTTATACCATATAACGTAATACGTTATAACGTTATACCATATAACGTTATGCTACATAACGTAATACGTTATCACGTTATACCATATAACGTAATACGTTATAACGTTATACCATATAACGTTATGCTACATAACGTAATACGTTATCACGTTATACGATATAACGTAATACGTTATAACGTTATACGATATAACGTAATACGTTATAACGTTATACCATACAACGTATTACGTTATAACGTTATACCATATAACGTATTACGTAATAACGTTATACCATATAACGTATTACGTTATAACGTTATACCATATAACGTTATGCTATATAACGTAATACGTTATAACGTTATACCAATTTACCTTATGCTACATAACGTAATACGTTATCACGTTATACCATATAACGTAATACGTTATAACGTTATACCATATAACGTATTACGTTATAACGTTATACCATATAACGTATTACGTAATAACGTTATACCATATAACGTATTACGTTATAACGTTATACCATATAACGTTATGCTATATAACGTAATACGTTATAACGTTATACCATATAACTTTATACTACATAACGTAATACGTTATAACGTAATACCATATAACGTTATGCTATATAACGTAATACGTTATAACGTTATACCATATAACGTAATACGTTATAACGTTATACCATATAACGTTATGCTATATAACGTAATACGTTATAACGTTATACCATTTTACGTTATGCGACATAACGTAAAACGTTATCACGTTATACCATATAACGTAATACGTTATAACGTTATACCATATAACGTATTACGTTATAACGTTATACCATATAACGTATTACGTAATAACGTTATACCATATAACGTATTACGTTATAACGTTATACCATATAACGTTATGCTATATAACGTAATACGTTATAACGTTATACCATATAACGTTATGCTATATAACGTAATACGTTATAACGTTACACCATATAACGTTATGCTATATAACGCAATACGTTATAACGCTATACCATATAACGTTATGCTATATAACGTAATACGTTATAACGTTATACCATTTTACGTTATGCGACATAACGTAAAACGTTATCACGTTATACCATATAACGTAAAACGTTATCACGTTATACCATATAACGTAATACGTTATAACGTTATACCATATAACGTTATGCTATATAACGTAATACGTTATAACGTTATACCATATAACTTTATACTACATAACGTAATACGTTATAACGTAATACCATATAACGTTATGCTATATAACGTAATACGTTATAACGTTATACCATATAACGTAATACGTTATAACGTTATACCATATAACGTTATGCTACATAACGTAATACGTTATCACGTTATACCATATAACGTAATACGTTATAACGTTATACCATATAACGTTATGCTACATAACGTAATACGTTATCACGTTATACGATATAACGTAATACGTTATAACGTTATACGATATAACGTAATACGTTATAACGTTATACCATACAACGTATTACGTTATAACGTTATACCATATAACGTATTACGTAATAACGTTATACCATATAACGTATTACGTTATAACGTTATACCATATAACGTTATGCTATATAACGTAATACGTTATAACGTTATACCATATAACGTTATGCTATATAACGTAATACGTTATAACGTTACACCATATAACGTTATGCTATATAACGTAATACGTTATAACGCTATACCATATAACGTTATGCTATATAACGTAATACGTTATAACGTTATACCATTTTACGTTATGCGACATAACGTAATACGTTATAACGTTATACCATATAACGTTATGCTATATAACGTAATACGTTATAACGTTACACCATATAACGTTATGCTATATAACGTAATACGTTATAACGCTATACCATATAACGTTATGCTATATAACGTAATACGTTATAACGTTATACCATTTTACGTTATGCGACATAACGTAATACGTTATCACGTTATACCATATAACGTAATACGTTATAACGTTATACCATATAACGTATTACGTTATAACGTTATGCTATATAACGTAATACGTTATAACGTTATACCATATAACGTTATGCTATATAACGTAATACGTTATAACTTTACACAATATAACGTTATGCTATATAACGTAATACGTTATAACGTTATACCATATAACGAAATACTATATAACGTAATACGTTATAACGTATTGCTATATATCGTATTACGTCATAACGTCATACCATATAACGTATTACGTTATAACAACATACCATATAACGCATTACGTTATGACGTTATACCATATAACGTTATGCTACATAACGTAATACGTTATCACGTTATACCATATAACGTAATACGATAAAAAGTTATACCATATAACGTATTACGTTATAACGTTATACCATATAACGTATTACGTTATAACGTTATTCCATATAACGTATTACGTTCTAACGTTATACAATACAACGTTATGCTATATAACGTAATACGTTATAACGTTATACCATATAACGTATTACGTTATAACGTTATACGACGTAACGTTATAATATGTAATCTAATACGCAATAATGTTATACCATATAACGTTATAGTACATAACGTAATACGTTATAACGTTATACCATATAACGTATTACGTTACAACGTTATACCATACAACGTATTACGTTATTACGTTATACCATATAACGTATTGCGTTATAACGTTATACCATATAACGTATTACGTTACAACGTTATACCATGCAACGTATTACGTTATTACGATATTCCATATGACGTTATACTACGTAACGTTATACGTTATAACGTTATACCATATAACGTATTACGTTATAACGTTAAGCCATATAACGTTTTACGTTATAACGTTATACCAGATTACGTATTGCGTTTTAACGATATACCATATAACGTATTACGTTATTACGTTATACCATATAACGTATTACGTTATAACGTTATACAAGATTATGTATTGCGTTTTAACTATATACCATATAACGTATTACGTTACTACGTTATACCATATAACGTATTGCGTTATAACGTTATACCATATAACGTATTACGTTATAACGTTATACCATATAACGTTTTGCTATATAACGTAATACGTTATAACGTTATACCATATAACGTTATGCTACATAACGTAATACGTTATCGCGTTATACCATATAACGTAATAAGTTATAACGTTATACCATATAACGAATTTCGTTATAACGTTATACCATATAACGAATTTCGTTATAACGTTATACCATATAACTTTATACTACATAACGTAATACGTTGTAACGTAATACCATATAACGTTATGCTATATAACGTAATATGTTATAACGTTATACCATTTTACGTTATGCTACATAACGTAATACGTTATAACGTTATACCATATAACGTAATACGTTATAACGTTATACCATATAACGTTATGCTACATAACGTAATACGTTTTCACGTTATACCATATAACGTAATACGTTATAACGTTATACCATATAACGTTATGCTACATAACGTAATACGTTATCACGTTATACGATATAACGTAATACGTTATAACGTTATACGATATAACGTAATACGTTATAACGTTATACCATACAACGTATTACGTTATAACGTTATACCATATAACGTATTACGTAATAACGTTATACCATATAACGTATTACGTTATAACGTTATACCATATAACGTTATGCTATATAACGTAATACGTTATAACGTTATACCAATTTACCTTATGCTACATAACGTAATACGTTATCACGTTATACCATATAACGTAATACGTTATAACGTTATACCATATAACGTATTACGTAATAACGTTATACCATATAACGTATTACGTTATAACGTTATACCATATAACGTTATGCTATATAACGTATTACGTTATAACGTTATACCATATAACGTTATGCTATATAACGTAATACGTTATAACGTTACACCATATAACGTTATGCTATATAACGTAATACGTTATAACGCTATACCATATAACGTTATGCTATATAACGTAATACGTTATAACGTTACACCATATAACGTTATGCTATATAACGTATTACGTTATAACGTTATACCATATAACGTATTACGTAATAACGTTATACCATACAACGTATTACGTTATAACGTTATACCATATAACGTATTACGTAATAACGTTATACCATATAACGTATTACGTTATAACGTTATACCATATAACGTTATGCTATATAACGTATTACGTTATAACGTTATACCATATAACGTTATGCTATATAACGTAATACGTTATTACGTTACACCATATAACGTTATGCTATATAACGTAATACGTTATAACGCTATACCATATAACGTTATGCTATATAACGTAATACGTTATAACGTTATACCATTTTACGTTATGCGACATAACGTAATACGTTATCACGTTATACCATATAACGTAATACGTTATAACGTTATACCATATAACGTATTACGTTATAACGTTATACCATATAACGTATTACGTAATAACGTTATACCATATAACGTATTACGTTATAACGTTATACCATATAACGTTATGCTATATAACGTAATACGTTATAACGTTATACCATATAACGTTATGCTATATAACGTAATACGTTATAACGTTACACCATATAACGTTATGCTATATAACGTAATACGTTATAACGTTATACCATATAACGAAATACTATATAACGTAATACGTTATAACGTTTTGCTATATAACGTATTACGTCTTAACGGCATACCATATAACGTATTACGTTATATCAATATACCATATAACGCATTACGTTATAACGTTATACCATATAACGTTATGCTACATAACGTAATACGTTAAAAAGCTATACCATATAACGTATTACGTTATAACGTTATACCATATAACGTATTACGTTATAACGTTATTCCATATAACGTATTACGTTATAACGTTGTACAATATAACGTTATGCTATATAACGTAATACGTTATAACGTTATACCATATAACGTATTACGTTATAACGTTATACGACGTAACGTTATAATATGTAATCTAATACGCAATAATGTTATACCATATAACGTTATAGTACATAACGTAATACGTTATAACGTTATACCATATAACGTATTACGTTACAACGTTATACCATACAACGTATTACGTTATAACGTTATACCATATAACGTTATACTATATAACGTAATACTTTATAACGTTATACCATATAACGTATTACGTTATAACGTTAGACCAGATTACGTATTGCGTTTTAACGATATACCATATAACGTATTACGTTATTACGTTATACCATATAACGTATTACGTTATAACGTTATACCATTTAATGCATTACGTTATAACGTTATACCATATAACGTTATGCTACATAACGTAATACGTTAAAAAGTTATACCATATAACGTATTACGTTATAACGTTATACCATATAACGTATTACGTTATAACGTTATTCCATATAACGTATTACG
>NW_027184958.1:0-56910 GCF_040668555.2 Bombus flavifrons
TCGACGTTTAAGCGCTCTTTTTACTGCATTTAACGGGCAGAATATAATACACGCCTGTTTCAGCTTCTAAACAAGCGGAACAGCTCGCAAATCTCGATGATTTCGTCGATTTTGATGAAAACTGACCGTCATTTCCTACCCGTTTGAGATATTTCGACGTTTAAGCGCTCTTTTTACTCCATTTAACGTGCAGAATGTAATACACGCCAGTTTCAGCTTCGGATCAAGCGGAACAGCTCGCAAATCTCGATGATTTCGTCGATTTTGAACTAAACTAACCGTCATTTCCTTTCCGTTTGAGAAATTTCGACGTTTAGGCGCTCTTTTTACTCCATTTAACGTGCAGAATGTAATGCTAGCCAGTTTCAACGTCTAAACAAGCGGAACAGCTCGCAAATCTCGATGATTTCGTCGATTTTGACCAAAACTAACCGTCATTTCCTTCCCGTTTGAGATATTTCGACGTTTAAGCGCTCTTTTTACTGCATTTAACGGGCAGAATGTAATACACGCCTGTTTCAGCTTCGAAACAAGCGGAACAGCTCGCAAATCTCGATGATTTCGTCGATTTTGACCAAAACTAACCGTCATTTCCTTCCAGTTTGAGATATTTCGACGTTTAAGCGCTCTTTTTTCTCCATTTAACGTGCAGAATGTAATGCTTGCCAGTTTCAACGTTTAAACAAGCGGAACAGCTCGCAAATCTCGATGATTTCGTCGATTTTGACCAAAACTAACCGTCATTTCCTTCCAGTTTGAGATATTTCGACGTTTAAGCGCTCTTTTTACTCCATTTAACGTGCAGAATGTAATGCTTGCCAGTTTCAACGTTTAAACAAGCGGAACAGCTCGCAAATCTCGATGATTTCGTCGATTTTGACCAAAACTAACCGTCATTTCCTTCCCGTTTGGGAAATTTCGACGTTTAAGCGCTCTTTTTACTCCATTTAACGTGCAGAATGTAATACACGCCAGTTTTCTACGTCTAAACAAGCGGAACAGCTGGCAAATCTCGATGATTTCGTCGATTTTGACCAAAACTAGAAGTCATTTCCTTCCCGTTTGAGATATTTCGACGTTTAAGCGCTCTTTTTACTCCATTTAACGTGCAGAATGTAATACACGCCAGTTTCAGCTTCGGAACAAGCGGAACAGCTCGCAAATCTCGATGATTTCGTCGATTTTGACCAAACTAACCGTCATGTCCTTCCCGTTTGAGATATTTCGACGTTCAAGCGCTCTTTTTACTGCATTTAACGGGCAGAATGTAATACACGCCTGTTTCAGCTTCGAAACAAGCGGAACAGCTCGCAAATCTCGATGATTTCGTCGATTTTGATGAAAACTGACCGTCATTTCCTACCCGTTTGAGATATTTCGACGTTTAAGCGCTCTTTTTACTCCATTTAACGTGCAGAATGTAATACACGCCAGTTTCAGCTTCGGATCAAGCGGAACAGCTCGCAAATCTCGATGATTTCGTCGATTTTGAACTAAACTAACCGTCATTTCCTTTCCGTTTGAGAAATTTCGACGTTTAGGCGCTCTTTTTACTCCATTTAACGTGCAGAATGTAATGCTAGCCAGTTTCAACGTCTAAACAAGCGGAACAGCTCGCAAATCTCGATGATTTCGTCGATTTTGACCAAAACTAGAAGTCATTTCCTTCCCGTTTGAGATATTTCGACGTTTAAGCGCTCTTTTTACTCCATTTAACGTGCAGAATGTAATGCTAGCCAGTTTCAACGTCTAAACAAGCGGAACAGCTCGCAAATCTCGATGATTTCGTCGATTTGACCAAAACTAACCGTCATTTTCTTCCCGTTTGAGATATTTCGTCGTTTAAGCGCTCTTTTTACTGCATTTAACGGGCAGAATGTAATACACGCCTGTTTCAGCTTCGAAACAAGCGGAACAGCTCGCAAATCTCGATGATTTCGTCGATTTTGATGAAAACTGACCGTCATTTCCTACCCGTTTGAGATATTTCGACGTTTAAGCGCTCTTTTTACTCCTTTTTACTTGCAGAATGTATTAAACAACCGTTTAACCGCCGAAACAAGCGGAACAGCTCGCAAATCTCGATGATTTCGTCGATTTTGATGAAAACTGACCGTCATTTCCTTCCCGTTTGAGATTTTTCGACGTTTTAGCGCTCTTTTTACTCCATTTAACGTGCAGAATGTAATACACGCCAGTTTCAACGTCTAAACAAGCGGAACAGCTCGCAAATCTCGATGATTTCGTCGATTTTGACCAAAACTAACCGTCATTTCCTTCCCGTTTGAGAAATTTCGACGTGTAAGCGCTCTTTTTACTCCATTTAACGTGCAGAATGTAATACACGCCAGTTTCAACGTCTAAACAAGCGGAACAGCTCGCAAATCTCGATGATTTCGTCGATTTTGACCAAAACTAACCGTCATTTCCTTCCCGTTTGAGATATTTCGACGTTTAAGCGCTCTTTTTCCTCCATTTAACGTGCAGAATGCAATGCACAACCGTTTAACCGTCGAAACAAGCGGAACAGCTCGCAAATCTCGATGATTTCGTCGATTTTGACCAAAACTAACCGTCATTTCCTTCCCGTTTGAGATATTTCGACGTTTAAGCGCTTTTTTTACTGCATTTAACGGGCAGAATGTAATACACGCCTGTTTCAGCTTCGAAACAAGCGGAACAGCTCGCAAATCTCGATGATTTCGTCGATTTTGATGAAAACTGACCGTCATTTCCTTCCCGTTTGAGATTTTTCGACTTTTTAGCGCTCTTTTTACTCCTATTTACATGCACAATGCAATACCCGCCAGTTTGAGCGTCAAAACAAGCGGAACAGCTCGCAAATCTCGATGATTTCGTCGATTTTGATGAAAACTGACCGTCATTTCCTTCCCGTTTGAGATAATTCGACGTTTAAGCGCTCATTTTACTCCTTTTTATTTGCAGAATGTATTAAACAACCGTTTAACCGCCGAAACAAGCGGAACAGCTCGCAAATCTCGATGATTTCGTCGATTTTGATGAAAACTGACCGTCATTTCCTTCCCGTTTGAGATATTTCGACGTTTAAGCGCTTTTTTTACTGCATTTAACGGGCAGAATGTAATACACGCCTGTTTCAGCTTCGAAACAAGCGGAACAGCTCGCAAATCTCGATGATTTCGTCGATTTTGATGAAAACTGACCGTCATTTCCTTCCCGTTTGAGATTTTTCGACTTTTTAGCGCTCTTTTTACTCCTATTTACATGCAGAATGCAATACCCGCCAGTTTGAGCGTCAAAACAAGCGGAACAGCTCGCAAATCTCGATGATTTCGTCGATTTTGATGAAAACTGACCGTCATTTCCTTCCCGTTTGAGATAATTCGACGTTTAAGCGCTCATTTTACTCCTTTTTATTTGCAGAATGTATTAAACAACCGTTTAACCGCCGAAACAAGCGGAACAGCTCGCAAATCTCGATGATTTCGTCGATTTTGATGAAAACTGACCGTCATTTCCTTCCCGTTTGAGATATTTCGACGTTTAAGCGCTTTTTTTACTGCATTTAACGGGCAGAATGTAATACACGCCAGTTTCAGCTTCGGATCAAGCGGAACAGCTCGCAAATCTCGATGATTTCGTCGATTTTGAACTAAACTAACCGTCATTTCCTTTCCGTTTGAGAAATTTCGACGTTTAGGCGCTCTTTTTACTCCATTTAACGTGCAGAATGTAATGCTAGCCAGTTTCAACGTCTAAACAAGCGGAACAGCTCGCAAATCTCGATGATTTCGTCGATTTTGACCAAAACTAACCGTCATTTCCTTCCCGTTTGAGATATTTCGACGTTTAAGCGCTCTTTTTACTCCATTTAAAGTGCAGAAAGTAACACACGCCAGTTTCAACGTCTAAACAAGCGGAACAGCTCGCAAATCTCGATGATTTCGTCGATTTTGACCAAAACTAACCGTCATTTCCTTCCCGTTTGAGAAATTTCGACGTGTAAGCGCTCTTTTTACTCCATTTAACGTGCAGAATGTAATACACGCCAGTTTCAACGTCTAAACAAGCGGAACAGCTCGCAAATCTCGATGATTTCGTCGATTTTGACCAAAACTAACCGTCATTTCCTTCCCGTTTGAGATATTTCGACGTTTAAGCGCTCTTTTTACTGCATTTAACGGGCAGAATGTAATACACGCCTGTTTCAGCTTCGAAACAAGCGGAACAGCTCGCAAATCTCGATGATTTCGTCGATTTTGACCAAAACTAACAGTCATTTCCTTCCCGTTTGAGATATTTCGACGTTTAAGCGCTCTTTTTCCTCCATTTAACGTGCAGAATGCAATGCACAACCGTTTAACCGTCGAAACAAGCGGAACAGCTCGCAAATCTCGATGATTTCGTCGATTTGACCAAAACTAACAGTCATTTCCTACCCGTTTGAGATATTTCGACGTTTAAACGCTCATTTCACTCCTTTTTACTTGCAGAATGTATTAAACAACCGTTTAACCGTCGAAACAAGCGGAACAGCTCGCAAATCTCGATGATTTCGTCGATTTTGACCAAAACTAGAAGTCATTTCCTTCCCGTTTGAGATATTTCGACGTTTAAGCGCTCTTTTTACTGCATTTAACGGGCAGAATGTAATACACGCCTGTTTCAGCTTCGAAACAAGCGGAACAGCTCGCAAATCTCGATGATTTCGTCGATTTTGACCAAAACTAATAGTCATTTCCTTCCCGTTTGAGATATTTCGACGCTTAAGCGCTCTTTTTCCTCCATTTAACGTGCAGAATGCAATGCACAACCGTTTAACCGTCGAAACAAGCGGAACAGCTCGCAAATCTCGATGATTTCGTCGATTTTGACCAAAACTAACCGTCATTTCCTTCCCGTTTGAGATATTTCGACGTTTAAGCGCTCTTTTTACTGCATTTAACGGGCAGAATGTAATACACGCCTGTTTCAGCTTCGAAACAAGCGGAACAGCTCGCAAATCTCGATGATTTCGTCGATTTTGACCAAAACTAACCGTCATTTCCTTCCAGTTTGAGATATTTCGACGTTTAAGCGCTCTTTTTTCTCCATTTAACGTGCAGAATGTAATGCTTGCCAGTTTCAACGTTTAAACAAGCGGAACAGCTCGCAAATCTCGATGATTTCGTCGATTTTGACCAAAACTAACCGTCATTTCCTTCCAGTTTGAGATATTTCGACGTTTAAGCGCTCTTTTTACTCCATTTAACGTGCAGAATGTAATGCTTGCCAGGTTTCAACGTTTAAGCAAGCGGAACAGCTCGCAAATCTCGATGATTTCGTCGATTTTGACCAAAACTAACCGTCATTTCCTTCCCGTTTGGGAAATTTCGACGTTTAAGCGCTCTTTTTACTCCATTTAACGTGCAGAATGTAATACACGCCAGTTTCAGCTTCGGAACGAGCGGAACAGCTCGCAAATCTCGACGATTTCGTCGATTTTGACCAAAACTAACCGTCATTTCCTTCCCGTTTGAGAAATTTCGACGTTTAGGCGCTCTTTTTACTCCATTTAACGTGCAGAATGTAATGCTAGCCAGTTTCAACGTCTAAACAAGCGGAACAGCTCGCAAATCTCGATGATTTCGTCGATTTTGAACAAAACTAGAAGTCATTTCCTTCCCGTTTGAGATATTTCGACGTTTAAGCGCTCTTTTTACTCCATTTAACGTGCAGAATGTAATACACGCCAGTTTCAGCTTCGGAACAAGCGGAACAGCTCGCAAATCTCGATGATTTCGTCGATTTGACCAAAACTAACCGTCATTTCCTTTCCGTTTGAGATATTTCGACGTTTAAGCGCTCTTTTTACTCCATTTAAAGTGCAGAAAGTAACACACGCCAGTTTCAACGTCTAAACAAGCGGAACAGCTCGCAAATCTCGATGATTTCGTCGATTTTGACAAAACTAACCGTCATTTCCTTCCCGTTTGAGAAATTTCGACGTGTAAGCGCTCCTTTTACTCCATTTAACGTGCAGAATGTAATACACGCCAGTTTCAACGTCTAAACAAGCGGAACGGCTCGCAAATCTCGATGATTTCGTCGATTTTGACCAAAACTAACCGTCATTTCCTTCCCGTTTGAGATATTTCGACGTTTAAGCGCTCTTTTTACTGCATTTAACGGGCAGAATGTAATACACGCCTGTTTCAGCATCGAAACAAGCGGAACAGCTCGCAAATCTCGATGATTTCGTCGATTTTGACCAAAACTAACAGTCATTTCCTTCCCGTTTGAGATATTTCGACGTTTAAGCGCTCTTTTTCCTCCATTTAACGTGCAGAATGCAATGCACAACCGTTTAACCGTCGAAACAAGCGGAACAGCTCGCAAATCTCGATGATTTCGTCGATTTTGACCAAAACTAACAGTCATTTCCTTCCCGTTTGAGATATTTCGACGTTTAAACGCTCATTTCACTCCTTTTTACTTGCAGAATGTATTAAACAACCGTTTAACCGTCGAAACAAGCGGAACATCTCGCAAATCTCGATGATTTCGTCGATTTTGACCAAAACTAACAGTCATTTCCTTCCCGTTTGAGATATTTCGACGTTTAAACGCTCATTTCACTCCTTTTTACTTGCAGAATGTATTAAACAACCGTTTAACCGTCGAAACAAGCGGAACAGCTCGCAAATCTCGATGATTTCGTCGATTTTGACCAAAACTAGAAGTCATTTCCTTCCGTTTGAGATATTTCGACGTTTAAGCGCTCTTTTTACTGCATTTAACGGGCAGAATGTAATACACGCCTGTTTCAGCTTCGAAACAAGCGGAACAGCTCGCAAATCTCGATGATTTCGTCGATTTTGACCAAAACTAATAGTCATTTCCTTCCCGTTTGAGATATTTCGACGCTTAAGCGCTCTTTTTCCTCCATTTAACGTGCAGAATGCAATGCACAACCGTTTAACCGTCGAAACAAGCGGAACAGCTCGCAAATCTCGATGATTTCGTCGATTTTGACCAAAACTAACCGTCATTTCCTTCCCGTTAGAGATATTTCGACGTTTAAGCGCTCTTTTTACTGCATTTAACGGGCAGAATGTAATACACGCCTGTTTCAGCTTCGAAACAAGCGGAACAGCTCGCAAATCTCGATGATTTCGTCGATTTTGACCAAAACTAACCGTCATTTCCTTCCAGTTTGAGATATTTCGACGTTTAAGCGCTCTTTTTTCTCCATTTAACGTGCAGAATGTAATGCTTGCCAGTTTCAACGTTTAAACAAGCGGAACAGCTCGAAAATCTCGATGATTTCGTCGATTTTGACCAAAACTAACCGTCATTTCCTTCCAGTTTGAGATATTTCGACGTTTAAACGCTCTTTTTACTCCATTTAACGTGCAGAATGTAATGCTTGCCAGTTTCAACGTTTAAACAAGCGGAACAGCTCGCAAATCTCGATGATTTCGTCGATTTTGACCAAAACTAACCGTCATTTCCTTCCCGTTTGGGAAATTTCGACGTTTAAGCGCTCTTTTTACTCCATTTAACGTGCAGAATGTAATACACGCCAGTTTTCTACGTCTAAACAAGCGGAACAGCTCGCAAATCTCGATGATTTCGTCGATTTTGACCAAAACTAGAAGTCATTTCCTTCCCGTTTGAGATATTTCGACGTTTAAGCGCTCTTTTTACTCCATTTAACGTGCAGAATGTAATACACGCCAGTTTCAGCTTCGGAACAAGCGGAACAGCTCGCAAATCTCGACGATTTCGTCGATTTTGACCAAAACTAACCGTCATTTCCTTCCCGTTTGAGAAATTTCGACGTTTAGGCGCTCTTTTTACTCCATTTAACGTGCAGAATGTAATGCTAGCCAGTTTCAACGTCTAAACAAGCGGAACAGCTCGCAAATCTCGATGATTTCGTCGATTTTGACCAAAACTAGAAGTCATTTCCTTCCCGTTTGAGATATTTCGACGTTTAAGCGCTCTTTTTACTCCATTTAACGTGCAGAATGTAATACACGCCAGTTTCAGCTTCGGAACAAGCGGAACAGCTCGCAAATCTCGATGATTTCGTCGATTTTGACCAAAACTAACCGTCATTTCCTTCCCGTTTGAGATATTTCGACGTTTTAGCGCTCTTTTTACTCCATTTAAAGTGCAGAAAGTAACACACGCCAGTTTCAACGTCTAAACAAGCGGAACAGCTCGCAAATCTCGATGATTTCGTCGATTTTGACCAAAACTAACCGTCATTTCCTTCCCGTTTGAGAAATTTCGACGTGTAAGCGCTCTTTTTACTCCATTTAACGTGCAGAATGTAATACACGCCAGTTTCAACGTCTAAACAAGCGGAACAGCTCGCAAATCTCGATGATTTCGTCGATTTTGACCAAAACTAACCGTCATTTCCTTCCCGTTTGAGATATTTCGACGTTTAAGCGCTCTTTTTACTGCATTTAACGGGCAGAATGTAATACACGCCTGTTTCAGCTTCGAAACAAGCGGAACAGCTCGCAAATCTCGATGATTTCGTCGATTTTGACCAAAACTAACAGTCATTTCCTTCCCGTTTGAGATATTTCGACGTTTAAGCGCTCATTTCACTCCTTTTTACTTGCAGAATGTATTAAACAACCGTTTAACCGTCGAAACAAGCGGAACAGCTCGCAAATCTCGATGATTTCGTCGATTTTGACCAAAACTAGAAGTCATTTCCTTCCCGTTTGAGATATTTCGACGTTTAAGCGCTCTTTTTACTGCATTTAACGGGCAGAATGTAATACACGCCTGTTTCAGCTTCGAAACAAGCGGAACAGCTCGCAAATCTCGATGATTTCGTCGATTTTGACCAAAACTAATAGTCATTTCCTTCCCGTTTGAGGTATTTCGACGCTTAAGCGCTCTTTTTCCTCCATTTAACGTGCAGAATGCAATGCACAACCGTTTAACCGTCGAAACAAGCGGAACAGCTCGCAAATCTCGATGATTTCGTCGATTTTGACCAAAACTAACCGTCATTTCCTTCCCGTTTGAGATATTTCGACGTTTAAGCGCTCTTTTTACTGCATTTAACGGGCAGAATGTAATACACGCCTGTTTCAGCTTCGAAACAAGCGGAACAGCTCGCAAATCTCGATGATTTCGTCGATTTGACCAAAACTAACCGTCATTTCCTTCCAGTTTGAGATATTTCGACGTTTAAGCGCTCTTTTTTCTCCATTTAACGTGCAGAATGTAATGCTTGCCAGTTTCAACGTTTAAACAAGCGGAACAGCTCGCAAATCTCGATGATTTCGTCGATTTTGACCAAAACTAACCGTCATTTCCTTCCAGTTTGAGATATTTCGACGTTTAAGCGCTCTTTTTACTCCATTTAACGTGCAGAATGTAATGCTTGCCAGTTTCAACGTTTAAACAAGCGGAACAGCTCGCAAATCTCGATGATTTCGTCGATTTTGACCAAAACTAACCGTCATTTCCTTCCCGTTTGGGAAATTTCGACGTTTAAGCGCTCTTTTTACTCCATTTAACGTGCAGAATGTAATACACGCCAGTTTTCTACGTCTAAACAAGCGGAACAGCTCGCAAATCTCGATGATTTCGTCGATTTTGACCAAAACTAGAAGTCATTTCCTTCCCGTTTGAGATATTTCGACGTTTAAGCGCTCTTTTTACTCCATTTAACGTGCAGAATGTAATACACGCCAGTTTCAGCTTCGGAACAAGCGGAACAGCTCGCAAATCTCGATGATTTCGTCGATTTTGAACTAAACTAACCGTCATTTCCTTTCCGTTTGAGAAATTTCGACGTTTAGTTGCTCCTTTTACTCCATTTTACGTGCAGAATGTAATGCAAGCCAGTTTCAACGTCTAAACAAGCGGAACAGCTCGCAAATCTCGATGATTTCGTCGATTTTGACCAAAACTAACCGTCATTTCCTTCCCGTTTGAGATATTTCGACGTCTAAGCGCTCTTTTTACTGCATTTAACGGGCAGAATGTAATACACGCCTGTTTCAGCTTCGAAACAAGCGGAACAGCTCGCAAATCTCGATGATTTCGTCGATTTTGATGAAAACTAACCGTCATTTCCTTCCAGTTTGAGATATTTCGACGTTTAAGCGCTCTTTTTACTCCATTTAACGTGCAGAATGTAATGCTTGCCAGTTTCAACGTTTAAACAAGCGGAACAGCTCGCAAATCTCGATGATTTCGTCGATTTTGACCAAAACTAACCGTCATTTCCTTCCCGTTTGAGATATTTCGACGTTTAAGCGCTTTTTTTACTGCATTTAACGGGCAGAATGTAATACACGCCTGTTTCAGCTTCGAAACAAGCGGAACAGCTCGCAAATCTCGATGATTTCGTCGATTTTGACCAAAACTAACAGTCATTTCCTTCCCGTTTGAGATAATTCGACGTTTAAGCGCTCTTTTTCCTCCATTTAACGTGCAGAATGCAATGCACAACCGTTTAACCGTCGAAACAAGCGGAACAGCTCGCAAAACTCGATGATTTCGTCGATTTTGACCAGAACTAACAGTCATTTCCTTCCCGTTTGAGATATTTCGACGTTTAAACGCTCATTTCACTCCTTTTTACTTGCAGAATGTATTAAACAACCGTTTAACCGTCGAAACAAGCGGAACAGCTCGCAAATCTCGATGATTTCGTCGATTTTGATGAAAACTGACCGTCATTTCCTTCCCGTTTGAGACATTTCGACGTTTAAACGCTCATTTCACTCCTTTTTACTTGCAGAATGTATTAAACAACCCTTTAACCGTCGAAACAAGCGGAACAGCTCGCAAATCTCGATGATTTCGTCGATTTTGATGAAAACTGACCGTCATTTCCTTCCCGTTTGAGATTTTTAGACTTTTTAGCGCTCTTTTTACTCCTATTTACATGCAGAATGCAATACCCGCCAGTTTGAGCGTCAAAACAAGCGGAACAGCTCGCAAATCTCGATGATTTCGTCGATTTTGATGAAAACTGACCGTCATTTCCTTCCCGTTTGAGATAATTCGACGTTTAAGCGCTCTTTTTACTGCATTTAACGGGCAGAATGTAATACACGCCTGTTTCAGCTTCGAAACAAGCGGAACAGCTCGCAAATCTCGATGATTTCGTCGATTTTGATGAAAACTGACCGTCATTTCCTACCCGTTTGAGATATTTCGACGTTTAAGCGCTCTTTTTACTCCTTTTTACTTGCAGAATGTATTAAACAACCGTTTAACCGTCGAAACAAGCGGAACAGCTCGCAAATCTCGATGATTTCGTCGATTTTGACCAAAACTAACCGTCATTTCCTTCCCGTTTGGGAAATTTCGACGTTTAAGCGCTCTTTTTACTCCTTTTTACTTGCAGAATGTATTAAACAACCGTTTAACCGCCGAAACAAGCGGAACAGCTCGCAAATCTCGATGATTTCGTCGATTTTGACCAAAACTAACCGTCATTTCCTTCCAGTTTGAGATATTTCGACGTTTAAGCGCTTTTTTTACTCCATTTAACGTGCAGAATGTAGTACACGCCAGTTTCAGCTTCGAAACAAGCGGAACAGCTCGCAAATCTCGATGATTTCGTCGATTTTGACCAAAACTAACCGTCATTTCCTTCCCGTTTGAGAAATTTCGACGTTTAAGCGCTCTTTTTACTCCATTTAACGTGCAGAATGTAATACACGCCAGTTTCAGCTTCGAAACAAGCGGAACAGCTCGCAGATCTCGACGATTTCGTCGATGTTGACCAAAACTAACCGTCATTTCCTTCCCGTTTGAGATATTTCGACGTTTAAGCGCTCTTTTTACCCCATTTAACGTGCAGAATGTAATACACGCCAGTTTCAACGTCTAAACAAGCGGAACAGCTAGCAAATCTCGATGATTTCGTCGATTTTGACCAAAACTAACCGTCATTTCCTTCCCGTTTGAGATATTTCGACGTATAAGCGCTCTTTTTACTGCATTTAACGGGCAGAATGTAATGCGTGCCAGTTTCAACGTTTAAACAAGCGGAACAGCTCGCAAATCTCGATGATTTCGTCGATTTTGACCAAAACTAACCTTCATTTCCTTCCCGTTTGAGAAATTTCGACGTTTAAGCGCTCTTTTTACTTCATTTAACGTGCAGAATGTAATGCATGCCAGTTTCAACGTCTAAACAAGCGGAACAGCTCGCAAATCTCGACGATTTCGTCGATTTTGACCAAAACTAACCGTCATTTCCTTCCAGTTTGAGATATTTCGACGTTTAAGCGCTCTTTTTACTCCATTTAACGTGCAGAATGTAATACACGCCAGTTTCAACGTCTAAACAAGCGGAACAGCTCGCAAATCTTGATGATTTCGTCGATTTTGAACAAAACTAACCGTCATTTCCTTCCAGTTTGAGAAATTTCGACGTTTAAGCGCTCTTTTTACTTCATTTAACGTGCAGAATGTAATGCATGCCAGTTTCAACGTCTAAACAAGCGGAACAGCTCGCAAATCTCGACGATTTCGTCGATTTTGACCAAAACTAACCGTCATTTCCTTCCAGTTTGAGATATTTCGACGTTTAAGCGCTCTTTTTACTCCATTTAACGTGCAGAATGTAATACACGCCAGTTTCAGCTTCGAAACAAGCGGAACAGCTCGCAGATCTCGACGATTTCGTCGATTTTGACCAAAACTAACCGTCATTTCCTTCCCGTTTGAGATATTTCGACGTTTAAGCGCTCTTTTTACCCCATTTAACGTGCAGAATGTAATACACGCCAGTTTCAACGTCTAAACAAGCGGAACAGCTCGCAAATCTCGATGATTTCGTCGATTTTGACCAAAACTAACCGTCATTTCCTTCCAGTTTGAGATATTTCGACGTTTAAGCGCTCTTTTTACTCCATTTAACGTGCAGAATGTAATACACGCCAGTTTCAGTTTCGAGACAAGCGGAACAGATCGTAAATTTCGATGATTTCATAGATTTTGAACAAAACTAACCGTCATTTCCTTCCCGTTTGAGATATATCGACGTTTAAGCTCTCTTTTTAATCCATTTAACGTGCAGAATGTAATGCTTGCCAGTTTCAACGTTTAAACATGCGGAATAGCTCTCAAATCTCGATGATTTCGTCGATTTTGACCAAAACTATCCGTCATTTCCTTCCAGTTTGAGATATTTCGACGTTTAAGCGCTCTTTTTACTCCATTTAACGTGCAGAATGTAATACACGCCAGTTTCAGCTTCGAAACAAGCGGAACAGCTCGCAGATCTCGACGATTTCGTCGATTTTGACCAAAACTAACCGTCATTTCCTTCCCGATTGAGATATTTCGACGTTTAAGCGCTCTTTTTACGCCATTTAACGTGCAGAATGTAATGCATGCCAGTTTCAACGTTTAAACAAGCGGAGCAGCTCGCAAATCTCGATGATTTCGTCGATTTTGACCAAAACTAACCGTCATTTCCTTCCAGTTTGAGATATTTCGACGTTTAAGCGCTCTTTTTACTCCATTTAACGTGCAGAATGTAATGCGTGCCAGTTTCAACGTTTAAACAAGCGGAACAGCTCGCAAATCTCGATGATTTCGTCGATTTTGTCCAAAACTAACCGTCATTTCCTTCCCGTTTGAGAAATTTCGACGTTTAAGCGCTCTTTTTACTCCATTTAACGTGCAGAATGTAATACACGCCAGTTTCAGCTTCGAAACAAACGGAACAGCTCGCAAATCTCGATGATTTCGTCGATTTTGACCAAAACTAACCGTCATTTCCTTCCCGATTGAGATATTTCGACGTTTAAGCGCTCTTTTTACGCCATTTAACGTGCAGAATGTAATGCATGCCAGTTTCAACGTTTAAACAAGCGGAGCAGCTCGCAAATCTCGATGATTTCGTCGATTTTGACCAAAACTAACCGTCATTTCCTTCCAGTTTGAGATATTTCGACGTTTAAGCGCTCTTTTTACTCCATTTAACGTGCAGAATGTAATGCGTGCCAGTTTCAACGTTTAAACAAGCGGAACAGCTCGCAAATCTCGATGATTTCGTCGATTTTGACCAAAACTAACCGTCATTTCCTTACCGTTTGAGAAATTTCGACGTTTGAGCGCTCTTTTTACTCCATTTAACGTGCAGAATGTAATACACGCCAGTTTCAGCTTCGAAACAAGCGGAACAGCTCGCAAATCTCGATGATTTCGTCGATTTTGACCAAAACTAACCGTCATTTCCTTCCCGTTTGAGATATTTCGACGTTTAAGCGCTCTTTTTACTGCATTTAACGGGCAGAATGTAATACACGCCTGTTTCAGCTTCGAAACAAGCGGAACAGCTCGCAAATCTCGATGATTTCGTCGATTTTGACCAAAACTAACAGTCATTTCCTTCCCGTTTGAGATATTTCGACGTTTAAGCGCTCTTTTTACTGCATTTAACGCGCAGAATGTAATACACGCCTGTTTCAGCTTCGAAACAAGCGGAACAGCTCGCAAATCTCGATGATTTCGTCGATTTTGATGAAAACTGACCGTCATTTCCTACCCGTTAGAGATATTTCGACGTTTAAGCGCTCTTTTTACTCCTTTTTACTTGCAGAATGTATTAAACAACCGTTTAACCGTCGAAACAAGCGGAACAGCTCGCAAATCTCGATGATTTCGTCGATTTTGACGAAAACTAACCGTCATTTCCTTCCCGTTTGAGATATATCGACGTTTAAGCGCTCTTTTTACTCCATTTAAAGTGCAGAAAGTAACACACGCCAGTTTCAACGTCTAAACAAGCGGAACAGCTCGCAAATCTCGATGATTTCGTCGATTTTGAACAAAACTAACCGTCATTTCCTTCCCGTTTGAGAAATTTCGACGTGTAAGCGCTCTTTTTACTCCATTTAACGTGCAGAATGTAATACACGCTAGTTTCAACGTCTAAACAAGCGGAACAGCTCGCAAATCTCGATGATTTCGTCGATTTTGACCAAAACTAACCGTCATTTCCTTCCCGTTTGAGATATTTCGACGTTTAAGCGCTTTTTTTACTGCATTTAACGGGCAGAATGTAATACACGCCTGTTTCAGCTTCGAAACAAGCGGAACAGCTCGCAAATCTCGATGATTTCGTCGATTTTGACCAAAACTAACAGTCATTTCCTTCCCGTTTGAGATATTTCGACGTTTAAGCGCTCTTTTTCCTCCATTTAACGTGCAGAATGCAATGCACAACCGTTTAACCGTCGAAACAAGCGGAACAGCTCGCAAATCTCGATGATTTCGTCGATTTTGACCAGAACTAACAGTCATTTCCTTCCCGTTTGAGATATTTCGACGTTTAAACGCTCATTTCACTCCTTTTTACTTGCAGAATGTATTAAACAACCGTTTAACCGTCGAAACAAGCGGAACAGCTCGCAAATCTCGATGATTCCGTCGATTTTGATGAAAACTGACCGTCATTTCCTTCCCGTTTGAGACATTTCGACGTTTAAACGCTCATTTCACTCCTTTTTACTTGCAGAATGTATTAAACAACCCTTTAACCGTCGAAACAAGCGGAACAGCTCGCAAATCTCGATGATTCCGTCGATTTTGATGAAAACTGACCGTCATTTCCTTCCCGTTTGAGACATTTCGACGTTTAAACGCTCATTTCACTCCTTTTTACTTGCAGAATGTATTAAACAACCCTTTAACCGTCGAAACAAGCGGAACAGCTCGCAAATCTCGATGATTTCGTCGATTTTGATGAAAACTGACCGTCATTTCCTTCCCGTTTGAGATTTTTCGACTTTTTAGCGCTCTTTTTACTCCTATTTACATGCAGAATGCAATACCCGCCAGTTTGAGCGTCAAAACAAGCGGAACAGCTCGCAAATCTCGATGATTTCGTCGACTTTGATGAAAACTGACCGTCATTTCCTTCCCGTTTGAGATAATTCGACGTTTAAGCGCTCTTTTTACTCCTTTTTATTTGCAGAATGTATTAAACAACCGTTTAACCGCCGAAACAAGCGGAACAGCTCGCAAATCTCGATGATTTCGTCGATTTTGATGAAAACTGACCGTCATTTCCTTCCCGTTTGAGATTTTTCGACGTTTTAGCGCTCTTTTTACTCCATTTAACGTGCAGAATGTAATACACGCCAGTTTCAACGTCTAAACAAGCGGAACAGCTCGCAAATCTCGATGATTTCGTCGATTTTGACCAAAACTAACCGTCATTTCCTACCCGTTTGAGATATTTCGACGTTTAAGCGCTCTTTTTACTGCATTTAACGGGCAGAATGTAATACACGCCTGTTTCAGCTTCGAAACAAGCGGAACAGCTCGCAAATCTCGATGATTTCGTCGATTTTGATGAAAACTGACCGTCATTTCCTACCCGTTTGAGATATTTCGACGTTTAAGCGCTCTTTTTACTCCTTTTTACTTGCAGAATGTAATACACGCCAGTTTTCTACGTCTAAACAAGCGGAACAGCTCGCAAATCTCGATGATTTCGTCGATTTTGACCAAAACTAGAAGTCATTTCCTTCCCGTTTGAGATATTTCGACGTTTAAGCGCTCTTTTTACTCCATTTAACGTGCAGAATGTAATACACGCCAGTTTCAGCTTCGGAACAAGCGGAACAGCTCGCAAATCTCGATGATTTCGTCGATTTTGAACTAAACTAACCGTCATTTCCTTTCCGTTTGAGAAATTTCGACGTTTAGTTGCTCCTTTTACTCCATTTTACGTGCAGAATGTAATGCAAGCCAGTTTCAACGTCTAAACAAGCGGAACAGCTCGCAAATCTCGATGATTTCGTCGATTTTGACCAAAACTAACCGTCATTTCCTTCCCGTTTGAGATATTTCGACGTCTAAGCGCTCTTTTTACTGCATTTAACGGGCAGAATGTAATACACGCCTGTTTCAGCTTCGAAACAAGCGGAACAGCTCGCAAATCTCGATGATTTCGTCGATTTTGATGAAAACTGACCGTCATTTCCTACCCGTTTGAGATATTTCGACGTTTAGGCGCTCTTTTTACTCCATTTAACGTGCAGAATGTAATGCTAGCCAGTTTCAACGTCTAAACAAGCGGAACAGCTCGCAAATCTCGATGATTTCGTCGATTTTGACCAAAACTAACCGTCATTTCCTTCCCGTTTGAGATATTTCGACGTTTTAAGCGCTCTTTTTACTGCATTTAACGGGCAGAATGTAATACACGCCTGTTTCAGCTTCGAAACAAGCGGAACAGCTCGCAAATCTCGATGATTTCGTCGATTTTGATGAAAACTGACCGTCATTTCCTACCCGTTTGAGATATTTCGACGTTTAAGCGCTCTTTTTACTCCTTTTTACTTGCAGAATGAATTAAACAACCGTTTAACCGTCGAAACAAGCGGAACAGCTCGCAAATGTCGATGATTTCGTCGATTTTGACGAAAACTAACCGTCATTTCCTTCCCGTTTGAGATATATCGACGTTTAAGCGCTCTTTTTACTCCATTTAAAGTGCAGAAAGTAACACACGCCAGTTTCAACGTCTAAACAAGCGGAACAGCTCGCAAATCTCGATGATTTCGTCGATTTTGACCAAAACTAACCGTCATTTCCTTCCCGTTTGAGAAATTTCGACGTGTAAGCGCTCTTTTTACTCCATTTAACGTGCAGAATGTAATACACGCTAGTTTCAACGTCTAAACAAGCGGAACAGCTCGCAAATCTCGATGATTTCGTCGATTTTGACCAAAACTAACCGTCATTTCCTTCCCGTTTGAGATATTTCGACGTTTAAGCGCTTTTTTTACTGCATTTAACGGGCAGAATGTAATACACGCCTGTTTCAGCTTCGAAACAAGCGGAACAGCTCGCAAATCTCGATGATTTCGTCGATTTTGACCAAAACTAACAGTCATTTCCTTCCCGTTTGAGATAATTCGACGTTTAAGCGCTCTTTTTCCTCCATTTAACGTGCAGAATGCAATGCACAACCGTTTAACCGTCGAAACAAGCGGAACAGCTCGCAAAACTCGATGATTTCGTCGATTTTGACCAGAACTAACAGTCATTTCCTTCCCGTTTGAGATATTTCGACGTTTAAACGCTCATTTCACTCCTTTTTACTTGCAGAATGTATTAAACAACCGTTTAACCGTCGAAACAAGCGGAACAGCTCGCAAATCTCGATGATTTCGTCGATTTTGATGAAAACTGACCGTCATTTCCTTCCCGTTTGAGACATTTCGACGTTTAAACGCTCATTTCACTCCTTTTTACTTGCAGAATGTATTAAACAACCCTTTAACCGTCGAAACAAGCGGAACAGCTCGCAAATCTCGATGATTTCGTCGATTTTGATGAAAACTGACCGTCATTTCCTTCCCGTTTGAGATTTTTAGACTTTTTAGCGCTCTTTTTACTCCTATTTACATGCAGAATGCAATACCCTCCAGTTTGAGCGTCAAAACAAGCGGAACAGCTCGCAAATCTCGATGATTTCGTCGATTTTGATGAAAACTGACCGTCATTTCCTTCCCGTTTGAGATAATTCGACGTTTAAGCGCTATTTTTACTGCATTTAACGGGCAGAATGTAATACACGCCTGTTTCAGCTTCGAAACAAGCGGAACAGCTCGCAAATCTCGATGATTTCGTCGATTTTGATGAAAACTGACCGTCATTTCCTACCCGTTTGAGATATTTCGACGTTTAAGCGCTCTTTTTACTCCTTTTTACTTGCAGAATGTATTAAACAACCGTTTAACCGTCGAAACAAGCGGAACAGCTCGCAAATCTCGATGATTTCGTCGATTTTGACCAAAACTAACCGTCATTTCCTTCCCGTTTGGGAAATTTCGACGTTTAAGCGCTCTTTTTACTCCTTTTTACTTGCAGAATGTATTAAACAACCGTTTAACCGCCGAAACAAGCGGAACAGCTCGCAAATCTCGATGATTTCGTCGATTTTGACCAAAACTAACCGTCATTTCCTTCCAGTTTGAGATATTTCGACGTTTAAGCGCTCTTTTTACTCCATTTAACGTGCAGAATGTAGTACACGCCAGTTTCAGCTTCGAAACAAGCGGAACAGCTCGCAAATCTCGATGATTTCGTCGATTTTGACCAAAACTAACCGTCATTTCCTTCCCGTTTGAGAAATTTCGACGTTTAAGCGCTCTTTTTACTCCATTTAACGTGCAGAATGTAATACACGCCAGTTTCAGTTTCGAGACAAGCGGAACAGCTCGCAAATCTCGATGATTTCGTCGATTTTGACCAAAACTAGAAGTCATTTCCTTCCCGTTTGAGATATTTCGACGTTTAAGCGCTCTTTTTACTCCATTTAACGTGATGAATGTAATACACGCCAGTTTCAGCTTCGGAACAAGCGGAACAGCTCGCAAATCTCGATGATTTCGTCGATTTTGACCAAAACTAACCGTCATTTCCTTCCCGTTTGAGATATTTCGACGTTTAAGCGCTCTTTTTACTTCATTTAACGTGCAGAATGTAATGCATGCCAGTTTCAACGTCTAAACAAGCGGAACAGCTCGCAAATCTCGACGATTTCGTCGATTTTGACCAAAACTAACCGTCATTTCCTTCCAGTTTGAGATATTTCGACGTTTAAGCGCTCTTTTTACTCCATTTAACGTGCAGAATGTAATACACGCCAGTTTCAACGTCTAAACAAGCGGAACAGCTCGCAAATCTCGACGATTTCGTCGATTTTGACCAAAACTAACCGTCATTTCCTTCCAGTTTGAGATATTTCGACGTTTAAGCGCTCTTTTTACTCCATTTAACGTGCAGAATGTAATACACGCCAGTTTCAACGTCTAAACAAGCGGAACAGCTCGCAAATCTTGATGATTTCGTCGATTTTGAACAAAACTAACCGTCATTTCCTTCCAGTTTGAGAAATTTCGACGTTTAAGCGCTCTTTTTACTTCATTTAACGTGCAGAATGTAATGCATGCCAGTTTCAACGTCTAAACAAGCGGAACAGCTCGCAAATCTCGACGATTTCGTCGATTTTGACCAAAACTAACCGTCATTTCCTTCCAGTTTGAGATATTTCGACGTTTAAGCGCTCTTTTTACTCCATTTAACGTGCAGAATGTAATACACGCCAGTTTCAGCTTCGAAACAAGCGGAACAGCTCGCAGATCTCGACGATTTCGTCGATGTTGACCAAAACTAACCGTCATTTCCTTCCCGTTTGAGATATTTCGACGTTTAAGCGCTCTTTTTACCCCATTTAACGTGCAGAATGTAATACACGCCAGTTTCAACGTCTAAACAAGCGGAACAGCTCGCAAATCTCGATGATTTCGTCGATTTTGACCAAAACTAACCGTCATTTCCTTCCCGTTTGAGATATTTCGACGTATAAGCGCTCTTTTTACTGCATTTAACGGGCAGAATGTAATGCGTGCCAGTTTCAACGTTTAAACAAGCGGAACAGCTCGCAAATCTCGATGATTTCGTCGATTTTGACCAAAACTAACCTTCATTTCCTTCCCGTTTGAGAAATTTCGACGTTTAAGCGCTCTTTTTACTTCATTTAACGTGCAGAATGTAATGCATGCCAGTTTCAACGTCTAAACAAGCGGAACAGCTCGCAAATCTCGACGATTTCGTCGATTTTGACCAAAACTAACCGTCATTTCCTTCCAGTTTGAGATATTTCGACGTTTAAGCGCTCTTTTTACTCCATTTAACGTGCAGAATGTAATACACGCCAGTTTCAACGTCTAAACAAGCGGAACAGCTCGCAAATCTTGATGATTTCGTCGATTTTGAACAAAACTAACCGTCATTTCCTTCCAGTTTGAGAAATTTCGACGTTTAAGCGCTCTTTTTACTTCATTTAACGTGCAGAATGTAATGCATGCCAGTTTCAACGTCTAAACAAGCGGAACAGCTCGCAAATCTCGACGATTTCGTCGATTTTGACCAAAACTAACCGTCATTTCCTTCCAGTTTGAGATATTTCGACGTTTAAGCGCTCTTTTTACTCCATTTAACGTGCAGAATGTAATACACGCCAGTTTCAGCTTCGAAACAAGCGGAACAGCTCGCAGATCTCGACGATTTCGTCGATTTTGACCAAAACTAACCGTCATTTCCTTCCCGTTTGAGATATTTCGACGTTTAAGCGCTCTTTTTACCCCATTTAACGTGCAGAATGTAATACACGCCAGTTTCAACGTCTAAACAAGCGGAACAGCTCGCAAATCTCGATGATTTCGTCGATTTTGACCAAAACTAACCGTCATTTCCTTCCAGTTTGAGATATTTCGACGTTTAAGCGCTCTTTTTACTCCATTTAACGTGCAGAATGTAATACACGCCAGTTTCAGTTTCGAGACAAGCGGAACAGATCGTAAATTTCGATGATTTCATAGATTTTGAACAAAACTAACCGTCATTTCCTTCCCGTTTGAGATATATCGACGTTTAAGCTCTCTTTTTAATCCATTTAACGTGCAGAATGTAATGCTTGCCAGTTTCAACGTTTAAACATGCGGAATAGCTCTCAAATCTCGATGATTTCGTCGATTTTGACCAAAACTATCCGTCATTTCCTTCCAGTTTGAGATATTTCGACGTTTAAGCGCTCTTTTTACTCCATTTAACGTGCAGAATGTAATACACGCCAGTTTCAGCTTCGAAACAAGCGGAACAGCTCGCAGATCTCGACGATTTCGTCGATTTTGACCAAAACTAACCGTCATTTCCTTCCCGTTTGAGATATTTCGACGTTTAAGCGCTCTTTTTACTCGATTTAACGTGCAGAATGTAGTACACGCCAGTTTCAGCTTCGAAACAAGCGGAACAGCTCGCAAATCTCGATGATTTCGTCGATTTTGACCAAAACTAACCGTCATTTCCTTCCCGATTGAGATATTTCGACGTTTAAGCGCTCTTTTTACGCCATTTAACGTGCAGAATGTAATGCATGCCAGTTTCAACGTTTAAACAAGCGGAGCAGCTCGCAAATCTCGATGATTTCGTCGATTTTGACCAAAACTAACCGTCATTTCCTTCCAGTTTGAGATATTTCGACGTTTAAGCGCTCTTTTTACTCCATTTAACGTGCAGAATGTAATGCGTGCCAGTTTCAACGTTTAAACAAGCGGAACAGCTCGCAAATCTCGATGATTTCGTCGATTTTGTCCAAAACTAACCGTCATTTCCTTCCCGTTTGAGAAATTTCGACGTTTAAGCGCTCTTTTTACTCCATTTAACGTGCAGAATGTAATACACGCCAGTTTCAGCTTCGAAACAAACGGAACAGCTCGCAAATCTCGATGATTTCGTCGATTTTGACCAAAACTAACCGTCATTTCCTTCCCGATTGAGATATTTCGACGTTTAAGCGCTCTTTTTACGCCATTTAACGTGCAGAATGTAATGCATGCCAGTTTCAACGTTTAAACAAGCGGAGCAGCTCGCAAATCTCGATGATTTCGTCGATTTTGACCAAAACTAACCGTCATTTCCTTCCAGTTTGAGATATTTCGACGTTTAAGCGCTCTTTTTACTCCATTTAACGTGCAGAATGTAATGCGTGCCAGTTTCAACGTTTAAACAAGCGGAACAGCTCGCAAATCTCGATGATTTCGTCGATTTTGACCAAAACTAACCGTCATTTCCTTACCGTTTGAGAAATTTCGACGTTTGAGCGCTCTTTTTACTCCATTTAACGTGCAGAATGTAATACACGCAGTTTCAGCTTCGAAACAAGCGGAACAGCTCGCAAATCTCGATGATTTCGTCGATTTTGACCAAAACTAACCGTCATTTCCTTCCCGTTTGAGATATTTCGACGTTTAAGCGCTCTTTTTACTGCATTTAACGGGCAGAATGTAATACACGCCTGTTTCAGCTTCGAAACAAGCGGAACAGCTCGCAAATCTCGATGATTTCGTCGATTTTGATGAAAACTGACCGTCATTTCCTACCCGTTTGAGATATTTCGACGTTTAAGCGCTCTTTTTACTCCTTTTTACTTGCAGAATGTATTAAACAACCGTTTAACCGTCGAAACAAGCGGAACAGCTCGCAAATCTCGATGATTTCGTCGATTTTGACGAAAACTAACCGTCATTTCCTTCCCGTTTGAGATATATCGACGTTTAAGCGCTCTTTTTACTCCATTTAAAGTGCAGAAAGTAACACACGCCAGTTTCAACGTCTAAACAAGCGGAACAGCTCGCAAATCTCGATGATTTCGTCGATTTTGACCAAAACTAACCGTCATTTCCTTCCCGTTTGAGAAATTTCGACGTGTAAGCGCTCTTTTTACTCCATTTAACGTGCAGAATGTAATACACGCTAGTTTCAACGTCTAAACAAGCGGAACAGCTCGCAAATCTCGATGATTTCGTCGATTTTGACCAAAACTAACCGTCATTTCCTTCCCGTTTGAGATATTTCGACGTTTAAGCGCTTTTTTTACTGCATTTAACGGGCAGAATGTAATACACGCCTGTTTCAGCTTCGAAACAAGCGGAACAGCTCGCAAATCTCGATGATTTCGTCGATTTTGACCAAAACTAACAGTCATTTCCTTCCCGTTTGAGATATTTCGACGTTTAAGCGCTCTTTTTCCTCCATTTAACGTGCAGAATGCAATGCACAACCGTTTAACCGTTAACCGTCGAAACAAGCGGAACAGCTCGCAAATCTCGATGATTTCGTCGATTTTGACCAGAACTAACAGTCATTTCCTTCCCGTTTGAGATATTTCGACGTTTAAACGCTCATTTCACTCCTTTTTACTTGCAGAATGTATTAAACAACCGTTTAACCGTCGAAACAGCGGAACAGCTCGCAAATCTCGATGATTCCGTCGATTTTGATGAAAACTGACCGTCATTTCCTTCCCGTTTTGAGACATTTCGACGTTTAAACGCTCATTTCACTCCTTTTTACTTGCAGAATGTATTAAACAACCCTTTAACCGTCGAAACAAGCGGAACAGCTCGCAAATCTCGATGATTCCGTCGATTTTGATGAAAACTGACCGTCATTTCCTTCCCGTTTGAGACATTTCGACGTTTAAACGCTCATTTCACTCCTTTTTACTTGCAGAATGTATTAAACAACCCTTTAACCGTCGAAACAAGCGGAACAGCTCGCAAATCTCGATGATTTCGTCGATTTTGATGAAAACTGACCGTCATTTCCTTCCCGTTTGAGATTTTTCGACTTTTTAGCGCTCTTTTTACTCCTATTTACATGCAGAATGCAATACCCGCCAGTTTGAGCGTCAAAACAAGCGGAACAGCTCGCAAATCTCGATGATTTCGTCGACTTTGATGAAAACTGACCGTCATTTCCTTCCCGTTTGAGATAATTCGACGTTTAAGCGCTCTTTTTACTCCTTTTTATTTGCAGAATGTATTAAACAACCGTTTAACCGCCGAAACAAGCGGAACAGCTCGCAAATCTCGATGATTTCGTCGATTTGATGAAAACTGACCGTCATTTCCTTCCCGTTTGAGATTTTTCGACGTTTTAGCGCTCTTTTTACTCCATTTAACGTGCAGAATGTAATACACGCCAGTTTCAACGTCTAAACAAGCGGAACAGCTCGCAAATCTCGATGATTTCGTCGATTTTGACCAAAACTAACCGTCATTTCCTACCCGTTTGAGATATTTCGACGTTTAAGCGCTCTTTTTACTGCATTTAACGGGCAGAATGTAATACACGCCTGTTTCAGCTTCGAAACAAGCGGAACAGCTCGCAAATCTCGATGATTTCGTCGATTTTGATGAAAACTGACCGTCATTTCCTACCCGTTTGAGATATTTCGACGTTTAAGCGCTCTTTTTACTCCTTTTACTTGCAGAATGTATTAAACAAACGTTTAAACCGTCGAAACAAGCGGAACAGCTCGCAAATCTCGATGATTTCGTCGATTTTGACCAAAACTAACCGTCATTTCCTTCCCGTTTGGGAAATTTCGACGTTTAAGCGCTCTTTTTACTCCTTTTTACTTGCAGAATGTATTAAACAACCGTTTAACCGCCGAAACAAGCGGAACAGCTCGCAAATCTCGATGATTTCGTCGATTTTGACCAAAACTAACCGTCATTTCCTTCCCGTTTGGGAAATTTCGACGTTTAAGCGCTCTTTTTACTCCATTTAACGTGCAGAATGTAATACACGCCAGTTTCAACGTCTAAACAAGCGGAACAGCTCGCAAATCTCGATGATTTCGTCGATTTTGACGAAAACTAACCGTCATTTTCCTTCCCGTTTGAGATATTTCGTCGTTTAAGCGCTCTTTTTACTCCTTTTTACTTGCAGAATGTACTAAACAACCGTTTAACCGTCGAGGCAAGCGGAACAGCTCGCAAATCTCGATGATTTCGTCGATTTTGACCAAAACTAGAAGTCATTTTCATTCCAGTTTGAGAAATTTCGACGATTAAGCGCTCTGTTTACTCGATTTAACTTGCAGAATGTAATACACGCCAGTTTCAACGTCTAAACAAGCGGAACAGCTCGCAAATCTCGATGATTTCGTCGATTTTGATGAAAACTGACCGTCATTTCCTTCCCGTTTGAGATTTTTCGACGTTTTAGCGCTCTTTTTTACTCCATTTAACGTGCAGAATGTAATACACGCCAGTTTCAACGTCTAAACAAGCGGAACAGCTCGCAAATCTCGATGATTTCGTCGATTTTGACCAAAACTAACCGTCATTTCCTACCCGTTTGAGATATTTCGACGTTTAAGCGCTCTTTTTACTGCATTTAACGGGCAGAATGTAATACACGCCTGTTTCAGCTTCGAAACAAGCGGAACAGCTCGCAAATCTCGATGATTTCGTCGATTTTGATGAAAACTGACCGTCATTTCCTACCCGTTTGAGATATTTTCGACGTTTAAGCGCTCTTTTTACTCCTTTTTACTTGCAGAATGTATTAAACAAACGTTTAACCGTCGAAACAAGCGAACAGCTCGCAAATCTCGATGATTTCGTCGATTTTGACCAAAACTAACCGTCATTTCCTTCCCGTTTGGAAATTTCGACGTTTAAGCGCTCTTTTTACTCCTTTTTACTTGCAGAATGTATTAAACAACCGTTTAACCCGCCGAAACAAGCGGAACAGCTCGCAAATCTCGATGATTTCGTCGATTTTGACCAAAACTAACCGTCATTTCCTTCCCGTTTGGGAAATTTCGACGTTTAAGCGCTCTTTTTACTCCATTTAACGTGCAGAATGTAATACACGCCAGTTTCAACGTCTAAACAAGCGGAACAGCTCGCAAATCTCGATGATTTCGTCGATTTTGACGAAAACTAACCGTCATTTCCTTCCCGTTTGAGATATTTCGTCGTTTAAGCGCTCTTTTTACTCCTTTTTACTTGCAGAATGTACTAAACAACCGTTTAACCGTCGAGGCAAGCGGAACAGCTCGCAAATCTCGATGATTTCGTCGATTTTGACCAAAACTAGAAGTCATTTCATTCCAGTTTGAGAAATTTCGACGATTAAGCGCTCTGTTTACTCGATTTAACTTGCCAGAATGTAATACACGCCAGTTTCAACGTCTAAACAAGCGGAACAGCTCGCAAATCTCGATGATTTCGTCGATTTTGACCAAAACTAACCGTCATTTCCTTCCAGTTTGAGATATTTCGGACGTTTAAGCGCTCTTTTTACTCCCATTTAACGTGCAGAATGTAGTACACGCCAGTTTCAGCTTCGAAACAAGCGGAACAGCTCGCAAATCTCGATGATTTCGTCGATTTTGACCAAAACTAACCGTCATTTCCTTCCCGTTTGAGAAATTTCGACGTTTAAGCGCTCTTTTTACTCCATTTAACGTGCAGAATGTAATACACGCCAGTTTCAGTTTCGAGACAAGCGGAACAGCTCGCAAATCTCGATGATTTCGTCGATTTTGACCAAAACTAGAAGTCATTTCCTTCCCGTTTGAGAAATTGCGACGTTTAAGCGCTCTTTTTACTTCATTTAACGTGCAGAATGTAATGCATGCCAGTTTCAACGTCTAAACAAGCGGAACAGCTCGCAAATCTCGACGATTTCGTCGATTTTGACCAAAACTAACCGTCATTTCCTTCCAGTTTGAGATATTTCGACGTTTAAGCGCTCTTTTTACTCCATTTAACGTGCAGAATGTAATACACGCCAGTTTCAACGTCTAAACAAGCGGAACAGCTCGCAAATCTTGATGATTTCGTCGATTTTGAACAAAACTAACCGTCATTTCCTTCCAGTTTGAGAAATTTCGACGTTTAAGCGCTCTTTTTACTTCATTTAACGTGCAGAATGTAATGCATGCCAGTTTTCAACGTCTAAACAAGCGGAACAGCTCGCAATCTCGACGATTTCGTCGATTTTGACCAAAACTAACCGTCATTTCCTTCCAGTTTGAGATATTTCGACGTTTATGCGCTCTTTTACTCCATTTAACGTGCAGAATGTAATACACGCCAGTTTCAGCTTCGAAACAAGCGGAACAGCTCGCAGATCTCGACGATTTCGTCGATTTTGACCAAAACTAACCGTCATTTCCTTCCCGTTTGAGATATTTCGACGTTTAAGCGCTCTTTTTACCCCATTTAACGTGCAGAATGTAATACACGCCAGTTTCAACGTCTAAACAAGCGGAACAGTTCGCAAATCTCGATGATTTCGTCGATTTTGCCCAAAACTAACCGTCATTTCCTTCCCGATTGAGATATTTCGACGTTTAAGTGCTCTTTTTACGCCATTTAACGTGCAGAATGTAATGCATGCCAGTTTCAACGTTTAAACAAGCGGAGCAGCTCGCAAATCTCGATGATTTCGTCGATTTTGACCAAAACTAACCGTCATTTCCTTCCAGTTTGAGATATTTCGACGTTTAAGCGCTCTTTTTTACTCCATTTAACGTGCAGAATGTAATGCGTGCCAGTTTCAACGTTTAAACAAGCGGAACAGCTCGCAAATCTCGATGATTTCGTCGATTTTGACCAAAACTAACCGTCATTTCCTTCCCGTTTGAGAAATTTCGACGTTTGAGCGCTCTTTTTACTCCATTTAACGTGCAGAATGTAATACACGCCAGTTTCAGCTTCGAAACAAGCGGAACAGCTCGCAAATCTCGATGATTTCGTCGATTTTGACCAAAACTAACCGTCATTTCCTTCCCGTTTGAGATATTTCGACGTTTAAGCGCTCTTTTTACTGCATTTAACGGGCAGAATGTAGTACACGCCAGTTTCAGCTTCGAAACAAGCGGAACAGCTCGCAAATCTCGATGATTTCGTCGATTTTGACCAAAACTATCCGTCATTTCCTTCCAGTTTGAGATATTTCGACGTTTAAGCGCTGTTTTTACTTCATCTAACGTGCAGAATGTAATGCAGACCAGTTTCAACGTCTAAACATGCGGAACAGCTCGCAAATCTCGATGATTTCGTCGATTTTGACCAAAACTAACCGTCATTTCCTTCCCGTTTGAGAAGTTTCGACGTTTAAGCGCTCTTCTTACTCGATTTAACGTGCAGAATGTAATACACGCCAGTTTCAACGTCTAAACAAGCGGAACAGCTCGCAAATCTCGATTGATTTCGTCGATTTTGACCAAAACTAACCGTCATTTCCTTCCAGTTTGAGATATTTCGACGTTTAAGCGCTCTTTTTACTCCATTTAACGTGCAGAATGTAGTACACGCCAGTGTCAGCTTCGAAACAAGCGGAACCAGCTCGCAAATCTCGATGATTTCGTCGATTTGACCAAAACTAACCGTCACTTCCTACCCGATTGAGATATTTCGACGTTTAAGCGCTCTTTTTACGCCATTTAACGTGCAGAATGTAATGCATGCCAGTTTCAACGTTTAAACAAGCGGAGCAGCTCGCAAATCTCGATGATTTCGTCGATTTTGACCAAAACTAACCGTCATTTCCTTCCCGTTTGAGATATTTCGACGTTTAAGCGCTCTTTTTACTCCATTTAACGTGCAGAAGTAGTACACGCCAGTTTCAGCTTCGAAACAAGCGGAACAGCTCGCAAATCTCGATGATTTCGTCGATTTGACCAAAACTAACCGTCATTTCCTACCCGATTGAGATATTTCGACGTTTAAGCGCTCTTTTTACGCCATTTAACGTGCAGAATGTAATGCATGCCAGTTTCAACGTTTAAACAAGCGGAACAGCTCGCAAATCTCGATGATTTCGTCGATTTTGACCAAACCTAACAGTCATTTCCTTCCCGTTTGAGATATTTCGACGTTTAAGGGCTCTTTTTACTCCATTTAACGTGCAGAATGTAATACACGCCAGTTTCAACGTCTAAACAAGCGGAACAGCTCGCAAATCTTGATGATTTCGTCGATTTTGAACAAAACTAACCGTCATTTCCTTCCCGTTTTAGAAATTTCGACGTTTAAGCGCTCTTTTTACTCCATTTAACGTTCAGAATGTAATACACGCCAGTTTAAGTTTCGAGACAAGCGGAACAGCTCGTAAATCTCGATGATTTCATAGATTTTGAACAAAACTAACCGTCATTTCCTTCCCGTTTGAGATATTTCGACGTTTAAGCTCTCTTTTTACTCCATTTAACGTGCAGAATGTAATACACGCCAGTTTCAGCTTCGAAACAAGCGGAACAGCTCGCAAATCTCGACGATTTCGTCGATTTTGACACAAACTAACCGTCATTTCCTTCCCGTTTGAGATATTTGGACGTTTAAGCGCTCTTTTTACTCCATTTAACGTGCAGAATGTAATACACGTCAGTTTCAGCTTCGAAACAAGCGGAACAGCTCGCAAATCTCGACGATTTCGTCGATTTTGACCAAAACTAACCGTCATTTCCTTCCAGTTTGAGATATTTCGACGTTTAAGCGCTATTTTTACTCCATTTAACGTGCAGAATGTAATACTTGCCAGTTTCAACGTGTAAACATGCGGAATAGCTCTCAAATCTCGATGATTTCGTCGATTTTGACCAAAACTAACCGTCATTTCCTTCCCGTTTGAGATATTTGGACATTCAAGCGCACTTTTTACTCCATTTAACGTGCAGAATGTAATACACGCCAGTTTCAGCTTCGAAACAAGCGGAACAGCTCGCAAATCTCGACGATTTCGTCAATTTTGACCAAAACTAACCGTCATTTCCTTCCCGTTTGAGATATTTAGACGTTTATGCGCTCTTTTTACCCCATTTAACGTGCAGAATATAATACACGCCAGTGTCAGCTTCGAAACAAGCGGAACAGCTCGCAAATCTCGATGATTTCGTCGATTTGACCAAAACTAACCGTCATTTCCTACCCGATTGAGATATTTCGACGTTTAAGCGCTCTTTTTACTCCATTTAACGTGCAGAATGTAATACACGCCAGTTTCAGCTTCGAAACAAGCGGAACAGCTCGCAAATCTCGATGATTTCGTCGATTTTGAACAAAACTAACCGTCATTTCCTTCCAGTTTGAGATATTTCGAAGTTTAAGCGCTCTTTTTACTCCATTTAACGTGCAGAATGTAATGCGTGCCAGTTTCAACGTTTAAACAAGCGGAACAGCTCGCAAATCTCGATGATTTCGTCGATTTTGACCAAAACTAACCGTCATTTCCTTCCCGTTTGAGAAATTTCGACGTTTGAGCGCTCTTTTTACTCCATTTAACGTGCAGAATGTAATACACGCCAGTTTCAGCTTCGAAACAAGCGGAACAGCTCGCAAATCTCGATGATTTCGTCGATTTTGACCAAAACTAACCGTCATTTCCTTCCCGTTTGAGATATTTCGACGTTTAAGCGCTCTTTTTACTGCATTTAACGGGCAGAATGTAGTACACGCCAGTTTCAGCTTCGAAACAAGCGGAACAGCTCGCAAATCTCGATGATTTCGTCGATTTTGACCAAAACTAACCGTCATTTCCTTCCAGTTTGAGATATTTCGACGTTTAAGCGCTGTTTTTACTTCATCTAACGTGCAGAATGTAATGCAGACCAGTTTGAACGTCTAAACATGCGGAACAGCTCGCAAATCTCGATGATTTCGTCGATTTTGACCAAAGCTAACCGTCATTTCCATCCCGTTTGAGAAATTTCGACGTTTAAGCGCTCTTCTTACTCGATTTAACGTGCAGAATGTAATACACGCCAGTTTCAACGTCTAAACAAGCGGAACAGCTCGCAAATCTCGATGATTTCGTCGATTTTGACCAAAACTAACCGTCATTTCCTTCCAGTTTGAGATATTTCGACGTTTAAGCGCTCTTTTTACTCCATTTAACGTGCAGAATGTAGTACACGCCAGTGTCAGCTTCGAAACAAGCGGAACAGCTCGCAAATCTCGATGATTTCGTCGATTTGACCAAAACTAACCGTCATTTCCTACCCGATTGAGATATTTCGACGTTTAAGCGCTCTTTTTACGCTATTTAACGTGCAGAATGTAATGCATGCCAGTTTCAACGTTTAAACAAGCGGAACAGCTCGCAAATCTCGATGATTTCGTCGATTTTGACCAAACCTAACAGTCATTTCCTTCCCGTTTGAGATATTTCGACGTTTAAGGGCTCTTTTTACTCCATTTAACGTGCAGAATGTAATACACGCCAGTTTCAACGTCTAAACAAGCGGAACAGCTCGCAAATCTTGATGATTTCGTCGATTTTGAACAAAACTAACCGTCATTTCCTTCCCGTTTTAGAACTTTCGACGTTTAAGCGCTCTTTTTACTCCATTTAACGTTCAGAATGTAATACACGCCAGTTTAAGTTTCGAGACA
Source organism: Bombus flavifrons (assembly GCF_040668555.2). Classification (NCBI taxonomy): domain Eukaryota; kingdom Metazoa; phylum Arthropoda; class Insecta; order Hymenoptera; family Apidae; genus Bombus; species Bombus flavifrons. The sequence continues at coordinate 31,752 of NW_027184958.1, forward strand.
AGCGGAACAGCTCGTAAATCTCGATGATTTCATAGATTTTGAACAAAACTAACCGTCATTTCCTTCCCGTTTGAGATATTTCGACGTTTAAGCTCTCTTTTTACTCCATTTAACGTGCAGAATGTAATACACGCCAGTTTCAGCTTCGAAACAAGCGGAACAGCTCGCAAATCTCGACGATTTCGTCGATTTTGACACAAACTAACCGTCATTTCCTTCCCGTTTGAGATATTTGGACGTTTAAGCGCTCTTTTTACTCCATTTAACGTGCAGAATGTAATACACGTCAGTTTCAGCTTCGAAACAAGCGGAACAGCTCGCAAATCTCGACGATTTCGTCGATTTTGACCAAAACTAACAGTCATTTCCTTCCAGTTTGAGATATTTCGACGTTTAAGCGCTCTTTTTACTCCATTTAACGTGCAGAATGTAATACTTGCCAGTTTCAACGTTTAAACATGCGGAATAGCTCTCAAATCTCGATGATTTCGTCGATTTTGACCAAAACTAACCGTCATTTCCTTCCCGTTTGAGATATTTGGACATTCAAGCGCACTTTTTACTCCATTTAACGTGCAGAATGTAATACACGCCAGTTTCAGCTTCGAAACAAGCGGAACAGCTCGCAAATCTCGACGATTTCGTCAATTTTGACCAAAACTAACCGTCATTTCCTTCCCGTTTGAGATATTTCGACGTTTATGCGCTCTTTTTACCCCATTTAACGTGCAAAATATAATACACGCCAGTGTCAGCTTCGAAACAAGCGGAACAGCTCGCAAATCTCGATGATTTCGTCGATTTGACCAAAACTAACCGTCATTTCCTACCCGATTGAGATATTTCGACGTTTAAGCGCTCTTTTTACTCCATTTAACGTGCAGAATGTAATACACGCCAGTTTCAGCTTCGAAACAAGCGGAACAGCTCGCAAATCTCGATGATTTCGTCGATTTTGAACAAAACTAACCGTCATTTCCTTCCAGTTTGAGATATTTCGACGTTTAAGCGCTGTTTTTACTTCATCTAACGTGCAGAATGTAATGCAGACCAGTTTCAACGTCTAAACAAGCGGAACAGCTCGCAAATCTCGATGATTTCGTCGATTTTGACCAAAACTAACCGTCATTTCCTTCCCGTTTGAGATATTTCGACGTTTAAGCGCTCTTTTTACTTCATTTAACGTGCAGAATGTAATGCAGACCAGTTTCAACGTCTAAACAAGCGGAACAGCTCGCAAATCTCGATGATTTCGTCGATTTTGACCAAAATTAACCGTCATTTCCTTCCCGTTTGAGATATTTGGACGTTTAAGCGCTCTTTTTACTCCATTTAACGTGCAGAATGTAATACACGCCAGTTTCAACGTCTAAACAAGCGGAACAGCTCGCAAATCTCGATGATTTCGTCGATTTTGACCAAGACTAATCGTCATTTCCTTCCCGATTGAGATATTTCGACGTTTAAGCGCTCTTTTTACCCCATTTAACGTGCAGAATGTAATACACGCCAGTTTCAACGTCTGAACAAGCGGAACAGCTCGCAAATCTCGATGATTTCGTCGATTTTGACCAAAACTAACCGTCATTTCCTTCCAGTTTGAGATATTTCGACGTTTAAGCGCTCTTTTTACTTCATTTAACGTGCAGAATGTAATGCAGACCAGTTTCAACGTCTAAACAAGCGGAACAGCTCGCAAATCTCGATGATTTCGTCGATTTTGACCAAAACTAACCGTCATTTCCTTCCCGTTTGAGATATTTCGACGTTTAAGCGCTCTTTTTACTCCATTTAACGTGCAGAATGTAATGCATGCCAGTTTCAACGTCTAAACAAGCGGAACAGCTCGCAAATCTCGATGATTTCGTCGATTTTGACCAAAACTAACCGTCATTTCCTTCCCGTTTAACAAATTTCGACGTTTAAGCGCTCTTTTTACTTCATTTAACGTGCAGAATGTAATGCATGCCAGTTTCAACGTCTAAACAAGCGGAACAGCTCGCAAATCTCGACGATTTCGTCGATTTTGAACAAAACTAACCGTCATTTCCTTCCAGTTTGAGATATTTCGACGTTTAAGCGCTCTTTTTACTCCATTTAACGTGCAGAATGTAATTCACGCCAGTTTCAACGTCTAAACAAGCGGAACAGATCGCAAATCTTGATGATTTCGTCGATTTTGACCAAAACTAACCGTCATTTCCTTCCCGTTTGAGAAATTTCGACGTTTAAGCGCTCTTTTTACTCCATTTAACGTGCAGAATGTAATACACGCCAGTTTAAGTTTCGAGACAAGCGGAACAGCTCGCAAATCTCGATGATTTCGTCGATTTTGACCAAAACTAACCGTCATTTCCTTCCAGTTTGAGATATTTCGACGTTTAAGCGCTCTTTTTACTTCATTTAACGTGCAGAATGTAAATGCAGACCAGTTTCAACGTCTAAACAAGCGGAACAGCTCGCAAATCTCGATGATTTCGTCGATTTTGACCAAAACTAACCGTCATTTCCTTCCCGTTTGAGATATTTCGACGTTTAAGCGCTCTTTTTACTCCATTTAACGTGCAGAATGTAATGCATGCCAGTTTCAACGTCTAAACAAGCGGAACAGCTCGCAAATCTCGATGATTTCGTCGATTTTGACCAAAACTAACCGTCATTCCTTCCCGTTTAACAAATTTCGACGTTTAAGCGCTCTTTTTACTTCATTTAACGTGCAGAATGTAATGCATGCCAGTTTCAACGTCTAAACAAGCGGAACAGCTCGCAAATCTCGACGATTTCGTCGATTTTGAACAAAACTAACCGTCATTTCCTTCCAGTTTGAGATATTTCGACGTTTAAGCGCTCTTTTACTCCATTTAACGTGCAGAATGTAATTCACGCCAGTTTCAACGTCTAAACAAGCGGAACAGATCGCAAATCTTGATGATTTCGTCGATTTTGACCAAAACTAACCGTCATTTCCTTCCCGTTTGAGAAATTTCGACGTTTAAGCGCTCTTTTTACTCCATTTAACGTGCAGAATGTAATACACGCCAGTTTAAGTTTCGAGACAAGCGGAACAGCTCGTAAATCTCGATGATTTCATAGATTTTGAACAAAACTAACCGTCATTTCCTTCCCGTTTGAGATATTTCGACGTTTAAGCTCTCTTTTTACTCCATTTAACGTGCAGAATGTAATACACGCCAGTTTCAGCTTCGAAACAAGCGGAACAGCTCGCAAATCTCGACGATTTCGTCGATTTTGACACAAACTAACCGTCATTTCCTTCCCGTTTGAGATATTTGGACGTTTAAGCGCTCTTTTTACTCCATTTAACGTGCAGAATGTAATACACGCCAGTTTCAGCTTCGAAACAAGCGGAACAGCTCGCAAATCTCGATGATTTCGTAGATTTTGACCAAAACTAACCGTCATTTCCTTCCCGTTTGAGATATTTGGACGTTTAAGCGCTCTTTTTACTCCATTTAACGTGCAGAATGTAATACACGCCAGTTTCAGCTTCGAAACAAGCGGAACAGCTCGCAAATCTCGACGATTTGTCGATTTTGACGAAAACTAACCGTCTGTTACGTTCCTGTTTGTTTGAATTGATTTTAAACCGTTGAATTCGCAAGATTTTTTTTTTTTTTATTTTAATTTTAATTTGTTTTTTGTGTTTGTTTTAATTTATTTTGTTTTGTTTTAATTTAATTTAATTCAATTTAGTTCGATTTAGTTGAGTTTCGTCAGGAAGGGAAAATTTACACGATATAATTATATTTAAGATATTGAATCAAGGTTTTCGATTAAAATCTATTTCTAAGTTGAAAGGTTATTGTTACGTACTCGTTTAAAGTCAATTCAAACTTTTGATTTTAATTTAATCTGAAGGGAAAGATTTAAATTTAATTGACTGTATAAGAAATGTTTCTCACACGGTAGTTGCTGCCACCAGAAACAGTCTGAGGACTGTTTCGAATAGAAAAAATTTCTTTATACTTATTTTCGAAATAATCTATTGATAAATTAATTACTTATGGATAGCGTTGACTAGTGTTAGGCTACTGATAAATAATTTCCACGTTTTCGGCTAACCTGCTATGTGCAGGGATACTGGCACGGGAGATGATTAAAGTTGGATAAAAATAAGTATTCGATTTGGTCGCACGGAATTTATCTAAACTTCAGTATAGAATTATTTAAAATTATATATATATATATATATATATATATATATATATATATATATATGTCGGAGTAGCGTTGGGGTCAGGATTGTGGGTGTTTGGTGAGTCTTCATTGAAATTAGCCATCGTTGCGATATAATAAAGACACAGTTTATTAGCACAGGCACGGATGATACAAGTTTAACAATCGACTGTGGTGATTAGGCACCCGCGATACTAGTAACAATGGTCTCGGGTTCGATAACGAAACCGCGGTCAGAGGGATGATGGTTGAACGTGTTCGCGAAGTCTAAGTCCGCACAATAATTCGTAAGAACGTTACTTCCTTCAGTTGACGAGATCGCGTGAAAGAAAGACTTTTCCGTCCCGATGATGCCACAGAGGAAAACTATATCGGGGGTGTGTCTAAGGGCACGAGATCATCGGATTCGTCGAGGATAGTCTTCGTTCCGGGAGTAAGGGAAATTGGCGTTGCTGCTAATTGGTCAATTTCCATATCGGTGGTTGGAAAAGATGCTAGCCGCCCTCGAGGGAAAGTTGCTAGTGGGAGACGCCGTTCGTTGAAAGAAATAGATCTCCCCTATCTTCCCGTAGTTGGGACAAAGACTGTTTATCTGTTCGAAGGACTTTAGGTAACTAGATATTAGTGTTTATAACGGCCCTCGGGCTAGCTGGTCACGTACTGTGGAGAGACATCGACATCTGGCAATCATCTTTCTCGAAGAATAGGAACTGCGTGTGGCCACGGGACAGAGACCGTTGGAATGTTTACTGTCGTGTGTCGCCAGAGATATTTCTTTTAAGGAGAGCTATAGAATTACTTCATACCTTTGTTAGACAAAACGTTCATCCCTTGACCGCGGGCACGTTGGCGACCGACTGTCGCCTCGAGCCCAAGCTCACTATCACAAATCTCGGACAATTACAATTAGGTTGAATAACTACAATTGTTTAATTACAGCTATAGTAGGCTCTAGGTTACAATGTTGCGGGATTATCCAGCATTCCAGAGGCTCCGGTGTTCTTTCCTCTCCGACACGGCCATCCTGACTATCACACGTCCTCGTGTGTAGCTAAAATATTGTATTTTTTTTACATTAGACTCGACGTAGCTGATATTATTTACCATTCAATTACATGTTCCAAATAAGTCAAAGGTCCATTTCGGCAACGAGATTCTGTTCAGGGGTTTGACAAGCAAGGAAATGAAAGAGAACTAGAATTAGTGGCGTTATAATTTATATTCAAAGTGCTAGTTGCATTCCGTGAGTTATCAGTCAGACCGTAACGACACGACAGATCATTTTCGATTCCGTACACGGGTGAGTCTCAGATTGTTGGATCGTGTTACTACGTTGGGCGTATTACGAAGGCGCAGAGTGTCCCACCGGACGTATTACAAAGGCGCAGAATGTCCCACTGGACGTATTACAAAGGCGCGGAATGTCCCACTGGACGTATTACGAAGGCGCGGAATGTCCCACTGGACGTATTACGAAGGCGCAGAGTGTCTGGACGTATTACAAAGGCGCAGAGCACCACACTGGATGCACAGCCGCAACGTGGTATTAATGATCCTCTGAGGTCCGTGAACTTGCATCGTTATTATCACCGTCGTTGTCATCATCGTAGACGTCTAACTCAGCGGGAACGCTGCTGTCTGGCATCTTCCTCAGTCTGTCATGTCTGTCCTTATATGATCTTTTGCCGTCCAAGGTTTCTAAGGTGTACCTATCTCCTTCCAAAATCTCTGCTATCCTAAATGGACCCCTGAATTTCGGATCTAGCTTCGTTTGGTTTCTTTCCTCGTTTTTACGTAACACAAACTCACCAAGGTTAAACCTAACTACTTGAGCCTTATTTTTATCGAACCTATCCTTATCGTATTTGGCACTTGCTTCTATATTTTTTATCGCCTGTCGCCGTACGTGGGAGATATCTACTTCTCTTTCTTCGATATTGTCGGGTACGGACAAGCCGTAGGGTCTCGCTGTTTTACCGATTAACAGTTCCAATGGGCTCGACTTAGTCACGCGGTTGGGGGTACAATTTAAAGCCAGTTGTGTTTCCCCGATCGCGTCTTGCCAGGACCGTCCGGTCGTTTCTATTGTTGTGAACGTATTTTTTAGCGTACCCATGATACGCTCTACCTGTCCATTGGCCCTGCTAGCACCGGTTGCTATTAAGTGGAGTTTAATATTTTTATCTCTACAAAAGTCTTGAAATTCTTTGCCCGTAAAACATCTTCCCTGGTCCGCTATTACCCGACAGGGGCTGCCGAATAAGAATATAGCGGACTTGAGTGCTTTAATGGTATTAAGGGAGTCTATCTTACGGGTGTGGTGCAAGTATACGAACTTGGTGAAGGCGTCGACCAGCACAATGACATATTCCTTCGCGTCGTTTTTACCGCTTAGTTTGCCCGTGATATCCATGTGAACCGTGTGCCAAGGTATGCTGGTCTTAGGTATGGGGTGTAGTTCGGCTTGTATTTTGCCGGAACTGGCCTTAGAAACTCGACAAGCATGACAGTTCTCAACGAATTTGCGAACGTATTTCGCCATTCCTTCGAACCAGTAATACTCGTATAGTTTCTCGAGCGTTTTATCCCATCCTAAGTGCATGATTGACTGGTGTACATGGCTGATCACGGACCACCTAAAGCCCCTTGGGACAATGGGCAAGCAGAGAGTTCTGCCCCTTCTTTGTATTTTACGGTACAGGGTGCCGGATCGTAGTTCGTAGGTGTTCGCGATGTCTTCCGCAAGCTCGTCGTTCCGCAACTTATCAACAATTTCGGTGATTTGGGGGTCGCGACGTTGTTCCGCTAAGAGCCAATCGTCGGAGATTTCGGCCAGATTGATTTCCTTTTCGGCGATTTTGTCGATCTTACGGTGATCCGAGTCTACGGGGTTCCGCGAAAAGAAGTCGGCGTGAGCCATTCGTTTGCCTTCCCGATACATAATGTCGAAGGTGAAAGTTTGCAGGTAGGCCCACCATCTGTAAACCCTGTCACTTAAATGTACCTTATTACTGGATGCCTTTAGGGAGTTGCAATCAGTGACAACGAGGAATTCTCGTCCGTGTAGGTAATGACGAAAATGTTTGACGGAGTTTACAACCGCCAACGTCTCCAGTTCATAGGAATGGTATCTGGATTCCGCGGGGCTAGTCTTTTTACTGTAATATTCTACTACTCTATTTTGACCTTCGACCTTATGCATCAAAATGGCCCCATATCCTTCAGAACTAGCGTCGGTATGTAGTTCTATCGGGTAGTTGGGGTCGAATATCATTAACACCGGTGCTTCGGTCAGGACGGAAATTACCTTTTGCCTTATTTTTTTCATGTTTATCCGTCCAAGCTATGCTTTTGTTACCGGAAGTAAGCGCGTACAAGGGTTTCATTATCTGTGAGAATTTAGGGACGAATTTTCGGAAGTAAGTGGCTAGCCCTATGAATTGTCTGAGCTGTGTGACGGTCGTTGGCGCAGGTAAAGAGCTCAAGGCGTGTATTTTACCCGGGTTAGGGCGAACTTCTCCGTCACGGATTACATACCCCAAATAAAGTACCGAGGTCGTTAGGAAAGAACATTTTGAAAAGTTGAAAGAGAATCCGGCTTTTACGAGGGTATCCAATACGGTGTTCAATCTTTCTAGGGCTTGATCTATCGAGTCGGCAATAATTAGAACGTCATCCAAGTAGACAACAACGTATGAATACGCAAGGTCGCCTAAGGCGTTGAGAATGGCCCTCTGAAAAACGGAAGGTGCATTTTTCAATCCGAACGGCATGGTTAGGTACTCGTACTGTCCGTCGGGGGTAACGAACGCCGTGTACTCCGTCGAATTAGGATGAATAGGAATCTGATGAAACCCGCTGGCCATGTCTAAGCTAATGAAGTATCTCGCCTTTTGCAATCTCGCGATCTGATCCGCGATGAGGGGTAGGGGATACCGATCCGCGACCGTGTTTTTGTTTAGCGCTCGAAAATCTACACACAGTCTATCTGAGCCGTCCTTTTTCTTCACGAGTATCATGGGGCTCGCGAACGGCGAACTACTGGGTCTTATGATTTTTGCCTTGATTAACTCGCTGATTCTCTCTCGCACTGTTCTTCGTTCTTCCTCGCTGAGTCTGTAGGGACTTCTTTGTACGGTGATGTTGGGATCAATTAATCGAATCTCTAACTGGCCCGTATTTACGCGAGTACGCGGGAAGCCCGTAATAAATGACTCTTTAAAATTTTGGAGAATAGAAATCAATCGGCTCTTATCATTACCACATACTTCGGTGTCTACTTTATTAAAGTCAATCCCATTTTCGACGGTTTTATGGCAAGCATTGACTGTCTTCGTTTTGCGGATATCGAGGCCGTTGGGCGTAATAATTACATCGAATCCTTGGCTTACTATCTCGCGACCAATCATAATATCGTACTTTAAATGACTATCGTCAAGGACGTGGAAAGCTATCTCCAATGTAAAATCGCTAATACGTACGACGGACAAAATCTGGGACGTACTTTTAACGCAGGCATTTCCGATTCCTTGCATTGCTATTACATCTGTCGTTCTCTTACCGGAAAATTTCGAGGCTACAGATTCTTTAACTAATGAGCACTCGGCTCCGGAATCGAAGTAAAACGGAAACGACTCACCCAGATGACTCAAACTACCAACTGGCGGCTTCATCACACAGACGTCGACTCGGAGTTTGTTCTTGGGGCTGGATTTTCCGTCTTGTTGTTGCGGACAGTTTGGTGCGATATGGCCCTCCGCCTTACACTTGAAGCAAACCACCTGGGGCGATGTTGCCGGTTGTCTTCCTTCCGGGCGTTGCGTATTTCCTCGCTGTTCTCTCTGCATCCTACGGCGGCACTCAGCTATTCTGTGTCCTTGTTTACCACAGTAGAGGCACTTCACGTGGTGGGCCGACAGCTTGCGTCTTTTGGCTTCGGGTTCCGCCGGTGGATTTCTTGACGAAAATGTCGGCTGATCGTTGTAAGGGAGAATCCTCATTTCATCATGAAATTGGTCCTCCGTCCTGATATTATTCGCGAGCGTTAGTCGCTGAAAGCGTTGATCTTGTGAACTCAGTATATAAAGGGCGAGGGCGTTGATCACTTCGGGCATCGTTAGATCTTGCAACTTCATCTGCAGCATGGAGCGGAGGCGACTACCGTACGCTCCCGGAGATTCAGTCTCCGACGGTCGTTCTCTGGATATCCTTATTAACGCCGAAGCGGCTGTCTCTCTGCCACCAAAACGCGAGAGAAATTGTTCCTTAAGCGTTGGCCAGGTAAGCTTTCCACCGCGCACCACTTGCGAAAGCCAATGCGCAGCAGAACCCTTTAGGGCGCGATTTAGAGCGGAAAGTAACGCACTATCTTGCATCGGGTGGTCTTTCAAGATCAGATCAGCATGCGCGCACCACGCAGATGGATCGGCGCCTGTGCCTTCGGGGTCAAAACGTGGTAACGTTGCATTCTTAGATTCCGCACTCGGTCTTTGCTCCCCCGGTTTGTGCGCTAGCGTCTGAATTAACTCGCGCATAAGGGCCATTTGCTCTTGTAGCGCTTTAAACGGTTCTGATCCCACTTCTGATGTCGGAGTAGCGTTGGGGTCAGGATTGTGGGTGTTTGGTGAGTCTTCATTGAAATTAGCCATCGTTGCGATATAATAAAGACACAGTTTATTAGCACAGGCACGGATGATACAAGTTTAACAATCGACTGTGGTGATTAGGCACCCGCGATACTAGTAACAATGGTCTCGGGTTCGATAACGAAACCGCGGTCAGAGGGATGATGGTTGAACGTGTTCGCGAAGTCTAAGTCCGCACAATAATTCGTAAGAACGTTACTTCCTTCAGTTGACGAGATCGCGTGAAAGAAAGACTTTTCCGTCCCGATGATGCCACAGAGGAAAACTATATCGGGGTGTGTCTAAGGGCACGAGATCATCGGATTCGTCGAGGATAGTCTTCGTTCCGGGAGTAAGGGAAATTGGCGTTGCTGCTAATTGGTCAATTTCCATATCGGTGGTTGGAAAAGATGCTAGCCGCCCTCGAGGGAAAGTTGCTAGTGGGAGACGCCGTTCGTTGAAAGAAATAGATCTCCCCTATCTTCCCGTAGTTGGGACAAAGACTGTTTATCTGTTCGAAGGACTTTAGGTAACTAGATATTAGTGTTTATAACGGCCCTCGGGCTAGCTGGTCACGTACTGTGGAGAGACATCGACATCTGGCAATCATCTTTCTCGAAGAATAGGAACTGCGTGTGGCCACGGGACAGAGACCGTTGGAATGTTTACTGTCGTGTGTCGCCAGAGATATTTCTTTTAAGGAGAGCTATAGAATTACTTCATACCTTTGTTAGACAAAACGTTCATCCCTTGACCGCGGGCACGTTGGCGACCGACTGTCGCCTCGAGCCCAAGCTCACTATCACAAATCTCGGACAATTACAATTAGGTTGAATAACTACAATTGTTTAATTACAGCTATAGTAGGCTCTAGGTTACAATGTTGCGGGATTATCCAGCATTCCAGAGGCTCCGGTGTTCTTTCCTCTCCGACATATATATATATATATAAAAAAAATATATATATATATATATATGTCGGGGTGAGATTGGAATTTTGGGCGCGTGGCAATTCTTCACGTGAGTTATCCATTGTTTAACACAACTAAGATTATATTTTCACTTATACACAAGTCTGTTACAAAGATTAACAAATAATAAGTCTAGAGAATAATAAACTTAACAAATAATGAAGTTAGCGAAAAATATATTGAACGAATAATAAATTAAACAAATAATAAAGTTAGTGGATAATAAGTTGAACGGTTAGTAAGTCTAACAGATAATAAAGCTAATGAATAATACGTTTAACGGATAGTAAGTTCAATGAATAATATGGTTTACAAACAATAAGTTAATAATCGTTATAAACAATAATTTGAGTTCAAACGAATCCACGATCAACGGGATGACTCCTTACTAAGCGCAGACTGATCTTAAGCACAGAAACACGACGTGTCACTCTCTAAAGCAGTCACAAGACGAATGCCAGTCTCGTGGAGATTTTTCTCCCTGTACGATTGCATTTTGTTTTCTATACCCGTTTGGAAGCATCGAGAAGGTTCCACACGCCGTTGCTAGGCACACTCGTTGGAAGCATCGAGAAAGTTCCAAACGCCGTTGCTAGGCAGTTTCTGCCTGGAGTTTTGATTACTAATACAATGTATGTCCCATTGCATCGGCACCTCCGAGGCAACATCACACGTGGCTAGGCCCGCTCTCGAGGTCGCATGCCGCCACAACCACATTTCTCGGAGAACACATACAACCACTCCAGACCTCCGTTAGATAAAACATCCATCCCGTGACCGTGGCTACGTTCGGCGACCAATTGTCGCCTCGAACCCAATCTTGATATCACAAATCTCGAACAATTACAGCTATGATAAAATCCAGGCTAGACTACTAGAAGATGTTCCCAAAGTTTCCAAGGAACGGCTTCGGCTTTCCTTTCATCTCCGACACGGCCATCCTGACTGTCACACGTCCTCGTGTGTAGCTAAAATACAGAGTTTTTTTTTTTTTTTTTTAACATTAGACTCGTTGTAACTAATATTATCTACCATTCAGTTAAATGTTCCAAATAAGTCAAGGGTCCAGTTTGACAGCAAGATTCCGTTCGAAGGTTTAACAAACAAAGAAATGAAAGAGAACTCAAATTGGTAGTGTCATAGTTTGTATTTCGAAGTGCTAGTTGCATTCTGTGAGTCACCAGTCAGACCGCAACGACACGACAGATCATTTTCGATTCCGCACACGGGTGAATCTCAGATTGTTGGATCGTGTTACCACATTGGGCGTATTACGAAAGCGCAGAACATCTCACTGGACATACTACGAACGCGCACAGCACCACACTGGGTGTATTACTAAGGCGCAGAGGGTCACAGTGGACGTATTACGAACGCGCAGAGCATCTCACTGGACGTATTACGAACGCGCACAGCACCACACTGGGTGTATTACTAAGGCGCAGAGGGTCACAGTGGACGTATTACGAACGCGCAGAGCACCACACTGGGTGTATTACGAACGCGCACAGCACCACACTGGGTGTATTACTAAGGCGCAGAGGGTCACAGTGGACGTATTACGAACGCGCAGAGCATCTCACTGGACGTATTACGAACGCGCACAGCACCACACTGGGTGTATTACTAAGGCGCAGAGGGTCACAGTGGACGTATTACGAACGCGCAGAGCACCACACTGGGTGTATTACGAACGCGCACAGCACCACACTGGGTGTATTACTAAGGCGCAGAGGGTCACAGTGGACGTATTACGAACGCGCAGAGCATCTCACTGGACGTATTACGAACGCGCACAGCACCACACTGGGTGTATTACTAAGGCGCAGAGGGTCACAGTGGACGTATTACGAACGCGCAGAGCACCACACTGGGTGTACGACCACGACGTGGTATTAATGATCCTCTGAGGTCCGTGTACTCGCATCGTTATTATCACCGTCGCTGTCATCGTCGCCGACGTCCAACTCATCAGGAACGCAACTATTTGGCATTTTTCTTAGTTTGTCATGTCTGTCCTTGTATGTCCGTTTACCGTCTAAGGTCTTTAATGTATATCGGTCCCCTTCCAAAATCTCTGCTATCACGAATGGACCCCTGAATTTCGGGTCCAACTTCGTTTGGTTCCTTTCCTCATTTTTTTTGTAACACAAAGTCACCAAGGTTAAACCTAACTATCTTGGCTTTCGTTTTGTCGAACCTGTCTTTATCATAGCTAGCGCAAGTCTCCATGTTCTGTATCGCCTGTTGTCTTACACTGGAGATGTCTACTTCCTTTTCCTCGACACTATCAGACAACGTTAAACCGTAGGGCCTTGCTGCCTTGCCAATTAATAACTCCAGAGGACTTGACTTAGTTACACGATTGGTGGTGCAATTCAAGGCTAACTGTATCTCGCCAATCGCGTCTTGCCACGTTCGCCCGGTCGTTTCTACCGTCGAAAACATATTTTTAAGGTGCTCATAGTACGCTCTACTTGTCCATTGGCCCTACTAGTACCGGTTGCTATTAAGTGGAGTTTAATGTGTCTATCTTGACAGAAACTTCGGAAATTTTTACCCGTAAAGCATCTTCCCTGGTCCGCTATTACCCGGCAGGGATTACCGAATAAAAATATAGCGGACTTAAGCGCTTTAATGGTATTTAGGGAGTCTATCTTACGGGTATGGTGCAAATATACGAACTTGGTGAAGGCGTCGACCAGCACAACGACATATTCCTTCGAGTCGCTTTTACCACTTAGTTTTCCCGTGATGTCCATGTGAACCGTGTGCCAAGGTATGCTGGTCTTAGGTATGGGATGTAGTTCGGCTTTTATAAGAGTATCTAATACGATGTTCAATCGTTCTAGGGCTTGATCTACCGAGTCAGCGATAATTAAGACGTCATCCAAGTAAACTACGACATATGAATAAGCAAGGTCGCCTAAGGCTTTGAAAATGGCTCTCTGGAAAACGGCTGGTGCATTTTTCAACCCAAACGGCATCGTTACATATTCGTACTGACCGTCGGGGGTGACGAACGCTGTATATTCAGTGGGGTTAGTGTGAATAGGGATCTGATGGAATCCACTGGCCATGTCCAAGCTAATGAAGTATCTCGCACTCTGCAATCTCACGATTTGATCAGCAATAAGGGGTGAGGGATACCGATCCGCGACCGTGTTTTTATTTAGCGCCCGGAAATCTACGCGCAATCTGTCCGATCCGTCCTTCTTCTTCACGAGTAACATGGGGCTCGCGAACGGCGAATTACTAGGTTTTACAATTTTTGCCCTAATCAGTTCACTTATCCGTTCGCGCACTATTCTCCGCTCTTCCCCGCTAAGTCTGTAAGGACTTCTCTGTACGGTGACATTAGGGTCAATCAACCGAATTTCTAACTGGCCCGTACTCACACGCGTCCGCGGGAAACCCGTAATAAATGACTCTTTGAATTTTTCGAGAACAGAGATCAATCGATCTTTGTCGTTACCAACTACATCAGTGTTGATCTCGTTAATGTTGACCGCATCTTCCGCGACTATGCTACAGGCGTTAACCATTTTTGTCTTGCAAATATCGACGCTATTTCGCGTAATATTCACGTCAAAACCTTGGCTCAAAATTTCACGACCAATCATGATATCGTATTTTAAGTAGCTATCGGCAAGGACATGAAAAGTCATCTCCAGTGTAAAACCGTTAATACATACAGTGGACAAGATCTGAAATGTACTGTTAACACAAGTATTTCCTATACCTCGCATTACTACTACATCAGTCGTTTGTTTTGCCAGAAAATTTCGAAGATATAGATTTTTTAATCAACGAGCATTCGGCTCCGGAATCGAAACAAAATGGGTACGACTCACCCAGATGACTTAAACTACCAGCTGGAGACTCCACCATGCAGGAGTCGACTCGTCGTTCGTTCTTGGAGCCGGGTTTTCTGTGCTGCAGTAGCGGACAATCAGGTGCGATATGGCCCTCCGCCTTACACTTGAAGCAAACCACCTGGGGCGATGTTGCCGGTCGTCTTCCTTCCGGGCGTTGTGTATTTCCTCGCTGCTCTTTCTGTATCCTACTGCGGCACTCCGCTATTCTGTGTCCGTGTTTACCACAGTAGAGGCACTTCACGTGGTGGGCCGACGGCTTGTGTCTTTTGGTTTCAGGGCCCGTGGAGGTGTCGCTCGTCGAAAATACGGGCCTCTTCGCGAAAGCAGTAGCTCTCATTTCGTCTAAAAATTGGTCCTTGGTCTTGATATCTTTCATAGCTGCTATCTCTTCGATGCGCTGATCCCGTGAGCTCAGGTGACAAAGAACGGTAGCGTTGATTACTTCAGCCGTAGTGGCATTTTGCCACTTCGTCTGCAGCAGGGAACGGAGACGGATGGCGTACGCAGCCATGTTTTCGTCCTCTTGTGGTGGTTCCCTGAGCGTCTTCATTAGCGTCGAGGTTGCCGTATCTTTGCTACCAAAACGTGTAACGAAAAGTTTCCTAAACGTTGGCCAGGTAAGCCCTTCGCCGGTCACTACCTGCGTGAGCCAATGCGCTGCACGACCCTCTAGAGCACTATTTAAAACAGAAACTAGTGCACTGTCTTGCAGAGGATTACCCTTCATAAGCAGGTCCACAGTCGTGCACCATGCGGCTGGATCGGCGCCCGCGATCGCGGGGTTAAAACGTGGTAGCACGATGTTCTTAGGTTCCGCACTTGACTTCGGCGCCAGCGTCTGACTTAACTCGCGCACGATGGCCGCACGTTCTTGCATTGGCATAATCGGCACTGATCCCACTTCTGATGTCGGGGTGAGATTGGAATTTTGGGGCGCGTGACAGTTCTTCACGTGAGTTATCCATTGTTTAACACAACTAAGATTATATTTTCACGTATACACAAGTCTATTACAAAGACTAACAAATAATAAGTCTAGAGAATAATAAACTTAACAAATAATGAAGTTAGCGAAAAATATATTGAACGAATAATAAATTAAACAAATAATAAAGTTAGTGGATAATAAGTTGAACGGTTAGTAAGTCTAACAGATAATAAAGCTAATGAATAATACGTTTAACGGATAGTAAGTTCAATGAATAATATGGTTTACAAACAATAAGTTAATAATCGTTATAAACAATGATTTTGAGTTCAAACGAATCCACGATCAACGGGATGACTCCTTACTAAGCGTAGACTGATCTTAAGCACAGAAACACGACGTGTCACTCTCCAAAGCAGTCACAAGACGAATGCCAGTCTCGTGGAGATTTTTCTCCCTGTACGATTGCATTTTGTTTTCTATACCCGTTTGGAAGCATCGAGAAGGTTCCAAACGCCGTTGCTAGGCACACTCGTTGGAAGCATCGAGAAAGTTCCAAACGCCGTTGCTAGGCAGTTTCTGCCTGGAGTTTTGATTACTAATACAATGTATGTCCCATTGCATCGGCACCTCCGAGGCAACATCACACGTGGCTAGGCCCGCTCTCGAGGTCGCATGCCGCCACAACCACATTTCTCGGAGAACACATACAACCACTCCAGACCTCCGTTAGATAAAACATCCATCCCGTGACCGTGGCTACGTTCGGCGACCAATTGTCGCCTCGAACCCAATCTTGATATCACAAATCTCGAACAATTACAGCTATGATAAAATCCAGGCTAGACTACTAGAAGATGTTCCCAAAGTTTCCAAGGAACGGCTTCGGCTTTCCTTTCATCTCCGACATATATTTCTGACGATGTAACCTCTATTTCTTTAATAATGCAATATTGTATGTTTTATGTATTCGTTAGACTATAAGTTCATTGATTTTATATACTCATATATTTATAGTTGGGTAATGTTGGATTTGTATTATTAGTATAGTATTAGAAGTATTGTTTCTAATATTTTCTGGGTTATTACATGTTCGGCATATATGTTTATATTTATATGTAACTCTCCAAGTTGTTGCTGCGTTGATTGAATAAAATATATTTATATACACATATATTCCTGGTGTTTCAATTATTTTCCTTTTGTAGTTATTCTTATTTCTTGATTTACTCGTTTGGTTCGCGACTCGTTTAATTCATTAATTATTTTTTATTTACTGATTTAAATTTCTTTCTTTTGTATTTTACATATTCCGTCTTCGTTGATTGATTGTAGTATATCTTCTTGTTCCTCCTATTCCTTTATTTTGCAAATTTGTCATATATAATCCTTCTTATTCTTGATTTATTTGATTGGTTCGTATCTAGTCCAGTTTATTAATTGATTTTATTTACTTTATTTTATACTAATAGTTGGATTTATTTGTCGCCCTCATTTGTTAATTTTTATTTTGTTTTGTAGTAGCGTGTGTTCCTTGGTGTATTCAAATTTTTCTCGCGCTGATTTGCGTATAGTAATTTTGTATCTCCGTTACGGCACGTGCGGAGCGCGGGACGTGACACGTCATTTCCTTCCCGATTGAGATATTTCGACGTTTAGGCGCTCTTTTTACTCCATTTAACGTGCAGAATGTAATGCATGCCAGTTTCAACGTCTAAACAAGCGGAACAGCTCGCAAATCCCGACGATTTCGTCGATTTTGACGAAAACTAACCGTCATTTCCTTCCCGTTTGAGATATTTCGACGTTTAAGCGCTCTTTTTACTGCATTTAACGGGCAGAATGTAATACACGCCTGTTTCAGCTTCGAAACAAGCGGAACAGCTCGCAAATCTCGATGATTTCGTCGATTTTGACAAAACTAACCGTCATTTGCTTCCCGTTTGAGATATTTCGAAGTTTAAGCGCTCTTTTTACTCCATTTAACGTGCAGAATGTAATGCATGCCAGTTTCAACGTCTAAACAAGCGGAACAGCTCGCAAATCTCGATGATTTCGTCGATTTTGACCAAAATTAACCGTCATTTCCTTCCCGTTTGAGATATTTCGACGTTTAAGCGCTCATTTTACTCCATTTAACGGGCAGAATGTAATACACGCCAGTTTCAACGTTTAAACAAGCGGAGCAGCTCGCAAATCTCGATGATTTCGTCGATTTAGTCCAAAACTAACCGTCATTTCCTTCCCGTTTGAGATATTTCGACGTTTAAGCGCTCTTTTTACTCCATTTAACGTGCAGAATGTAATACACGCCAGTTTCAGCTTCGAAACAAGCGGAACAGCTCGCAAATCTCGATGATTTCGTAGATTTTGACGAAAACTAACCGTCATTTCCTTCCCGTTTGAGATATTTCGACGTTTAAGCGCTCTTTTTACTGCATTTAACGGGCAGAATGTAATACACGCCTGTTTCAGCTTCGAAACAAGCGGAACAGCTCGCAAATCTCGATGATTTCGTCGATTTTGACCAAACCTAACCGTCATTTCCTTCCCGTTTGAGATATTTCGACGTTTAAGCGCTCTTTTTACTCCATTTAACGTGCAGAATGTAATACACGCCAGTTTCAGCTTCGAAACAAGCGGGACAGCTCGCAAATCTCGATGATTTCGTAGATTTTGACCAAAACTAACCGTCATTTCCTTCCCGTTTGAGATATTTCGACGTTTAAGCGCTCTTTTTACTCCATTTAACGTGCAGAATGTAATACACGCCAGTTTCAGCTTCGAAACAAGCGGAACAGCTCGCAAATCTCGATGATTTCGTAGATTTTGACCAAAACTAACCGTCATTTCCTTCCCGTTTGAGATATTTCGACGTTTAAGCGCTCTTTTTACTCCATTTAACGTGCAGAATGTAATGCATGCCAGTTTCAACGTCTAAACAAGCGGAACAGCTCGCAAATCTCGATGATTTCGTCGATTTTGACCAAAATTAACCGTCATTTCCTTCCCGTTTGAGATATTTCGACGTTTAAGCGCTCATTTTACTCCATTTAACGGGCAGAATGTAATACACGCCAGTTTCAACGTTTAAACAAGCGGAGCAGCTCGCAAATCTCGATGATTTCGTCGATTTAGTCCAAAACTAACCGTCATTTCCTTCCCGTTTGAGATATTTCGACGTTTAAGCGCTCTTTTTACTCCATTTAACGTGCAGAATGTAATACACGCCAGTTTCAGCTTCGAAACAAGCGGAACAGCTCGCAAATCTCGATGATTTCGTAGATTTTGAACAAAACTAACCGTCATTTGCTTCCCGTTTGAGATATTTCGACGTTTGAGCGCTCTTTTTACTCCATTTAACGTGCAGAATGTAATACACGCAAGTTTCAGCTTCGAAACAAGCGGAACAGCTCGCAAATCTCGATGATTTCGTAGATTTTGAACAAAACTAACCGTCATTTCCTTCCCGTTTGAGATATTTCGACGTTTAAGCGCTCTTTTTACTGCATTTAACGGGCAGAATGTAATACACGCCTGTTTCAGCTTCGAAACAAGCGGAACAGCTCGCAAATCTCGATGATTTCGTCGATTTTGACCAAACCTAACCGTCATTTCCTTCCCGTTTGAGATATTTCGACGTTTAAGCGCTCTTTTTACTCCATTTAACGTGCAGAATGTAATACACGCCAGTTTCAGCTTCGAAACATGCGGGACAGCTCGCAAATCTCGATGATTTCGTAGATTTTGACCAAAACTAACCGTCATTTCCTTCCCGTTTGAGATATTTCGACGTTTAAGCGCTCTTTTTACTCCATTTAACGTGCAGAATGTAATACACGCTAGTTTCAGCTTCGAAACAAGCGGAACAGCTCGCAAATCTCGACGATTTGTCGATTTTGACGAAAACTAAGCGTCATTTCCTTCCCGATTGAGATATTTCGACGTTTAAGCGCTCCTTTTACTCCATTTAACGTGCAGAATGTAATGCATGCCAGTTTCAACGTCTAAACAAGCGGAACAGCTCGCAAATCCCGACGATTTCGTCGATTTTGACGTAAACTAACCGTCATTTCCTTCCCGTTTGAGATATTTCGACGTTTAAGCGCTCTTTTTACCCCATTTAACGTGCAGAATGTAATACACGCTAGTTTCAGCTTCGAAACAAGCGGAACAGCTCGCAAATCTCGACGATTTGTCGATTTTGACGAAAACTAAGCGTCATTTCCTTCCCGATTGAGATATTTCGACGTTTAAGCGCTCCTTTTACTCCATTTAACGTGCAGAATGTAATGCATGCCAGTTTCAACGTCTAAACAAGCGGAACAGCTCGCAAATCTCGATGATTTCGTCGATTTTGACCAAACCTAACAGTCATTTCCTTCCCGTTTGAGATATTTCGACGTTTGAGCGCTCTTTTTACTCCATTTAACGTGCAGAATGTAATGCATGCCAGTTTCAACGTCTAAACAAGCGGAACAGCTCGCAAATCCCGACGATTTCGTCGATTTTGACGAAAACTAACCGTCATTTCCTTCCCGTTTGAGATATTTCGACGTTTAAGCGCTCTTTTTAATCCATTTAACGTGCAGAATGTAATAAACGCTAGTTTCAGCTTCGAAACAAGCGGAACAGCTCGCAAATCTCGATGATTTCGTCGATGTTGACCAAAACTAACCGTCATTTCCTTCCCGTTTGAGATATTTCGACGTTTAAGCGCTCTTTTTACTCCATTTAACGTGCAGAATGTAATACACGCCAGTTTCAGCTTCGAAACAAGCGGAACAGCTCGCAAATCTCGATGATTTCGTCGATTTTGACCAAACCTAACCGTCATTTCCTTCCCGTTTGAGATATTTCGACGTTTAAGCGCTCTTTTTACTGCATTTAACGGGCAGAATGTAATACACGCCTGTTTCAGCTTCGAAACAAGCGGAACAGCTCGCAAATCTCGATGATTTCGTCGATTTTGACAAAAACTAACCGTCATTTCCTTCCCGTTTGAGATATTTCGACGTTTAAGCGCTCTTTTTACCCCATTTAACGTGCAGAATGTAATACACGCTAGTTTCAGCTTCGAAACAAGCGGAACAGCTCGCAAATCTCGACGATTTGTCGATTTTGACGAAAACTAAGCGTCATTTCCTTCCCGATTGAGATATTTCGACGTTTAAGCGCTCCTTTTACTCCATTTAACGTGCAGAATGTAATGCATGCCAGTTTCAACGTCTAAACAAGCGGAACAGCTCGCAAATCCCGACGATTTCGTCGATTTTGACGTAAACTAACCGTCATTTCCTTCCCGTT
The DNA here is from genome assembly GCF_040668555.2 of Bombus flavifrons. Classification (NCBI taxonomy): domain Eukaryota; kingdom Metazoa; phylum Arthropoda; class Insecta; order Hymenoptera; family Apidae; genus Bombus; species Bombus flavifrons. The sequence goes on from NW_027184958.1 coordinate 52,657, forward strand.
TGAGATATTTCGACGTTTAAGCGCTCTTTTTAATCCATTTAACGTGCAGAATGTAATAAACGCTAGTTTCAGCTTCGAAACAAGCGGAACAGCTCGCAAATCCCGACGATTTCGTCGATTTTGACGAAAACTAACCGTCATTTCCTTCCCGTTTGAGATATTTCGACGTTTAAGCGCTCTTTTTAATCCATTTAACGTGCAGAATGTAATAAACGCTAGTTTCAGCTTCGAAACAAGCGGAACAGCTCGCAAATCTCGATGATTTCGTCGATTTTGACCAAAACTAACCGTCATTTGCTTCCCGTTTGAGATATTTCGACGTTTAAGCGCTCTTTTTACTCCACTTAACGTGCAGAATGTAATGCATGCCAGTTTCAACGTCTAAACAAGCGGAACAGCTCGCAAATCTCGATGATTTCGTCGATTTTGACCAAAATTAACCGCCATTTCCTTCCCGTTTGAGATATTTCGACGTTTAAGCGCTCTTTTTACTCCATTTAACGTGCAGAATGTAATACACGCCAGTTTCAGCTTCGAAACAAGCGGAACAGCTCGCAAATCTCGATGATTTCGTAGATTTTGACCAAAACTAACCGTCATTTCCTTCCCGTTTGAGATATTTCGACGTTTAAGCGCTCTTTTTACTGCATTTAACGGGCAGAATGTAATACACGCCTGTTTCAGCTTCGAAACAAGCGGAGCAGCTCGCAAATCTCGATGATTTCGTCGATTTTGACCAAACCTAACCGTCATTTCCTTCCCGTTTGAGATATTTCGACGTTTAAGCGCTCTTTTTACTCCATTTAACGTGCAGAATGTAATACACGCCAGTTTCAGCTTCGAAACAAGCGGAACAGCTCGCAAATCTCGATGATTTCGTAGATTTTGACCAAAACTAACGGTCATTTCCTTCCCGTTTGAGATATTTCGACGTTTAAGCGCTCTTTTTACTGCATTTAACGGGCAGAATGTAATACACGCCTGTTTCAGCTTCGAAACAAGCGGAACAGCTCGCAAATCCCGACGATTTCGTCGATTTTGACGAAAACTAACCGTCATTTCCTTCTCGTTTGAGATATTTCGACGTTTAAGCGCTCTTTTTAATCCATTTAACGTGCAGAATGTAATAAACGCTAGTTTCAGCTTCGAAACAAGCGGAACAGCTCGCAAATCTCGATGATTTCGTCGATTTTGACCAAAACTAACCGTCATTTGCTTCCCGTTTGAGATATTTCGACGTTTAAGCGCTCTTTTTACTCCATTTAACGTGCAGAATGTAATGCATGCCAGTTTCAACGTCTAAACAAGCGGAACAGCTCGCAAATCTCGACGATTTGTCGATTTTGACGAAAACTAACCGTCATTTCCTTCCCGTTTGAGATATTTCGACGTTTAAGCGCTCTTTTTACTCCATTTAACGTGCAGAATGTAATACACGCCAGTTTCAACGTTTAAACAAGCGGAGCAGCTCGCAAATCTCGATGATTTCGTCGATTTAGTCCAAAACTAACCGTCATTTCCTTCCCGATTGAGATATTTCGACGTTTAAGCGCTCTTTTTACTCCATTTAACGTGCAGAATGTAATACACGCCAGTTTCAGCTTCGAAACAAGCGGAACAGCTCGCAAATCTCGATGATTTCGTAGATTTTGACCAAAACTAACCGTCATTTCCTTCCCGTTTGAGATATTTCGACGTTTAAGCGCTCTTTTTACTGCATTTAACGGGCAGAATGTAATACACGCCTGTTTCAGCTTCGAAACAAGCGGAACAGCTCGCAAATCTCGATGATTTCGTCGATTTTGACCAAACCTAACCGTCATTTCCTTCCCGTTTGAGATATTTCGACGTTTAAGCGCTCTTTTTACTCCATTTAACGTGCAGAATGTAATACACGCCAGTTTCAGCTTCGAAACATGCGGGACAGCTCGCAAATCTCGATGATTTCGTAGATTTTGACCAAAACTAACCGTCATTTCCTTCCCGTTTGAGATATTTCGACGTTTAAGCGCTCTTTTTACTCCATTTAACGTGCAGAATGTAATACACGCTAGTTTCAGCTTCGAAACAAGCGGAACAGCTCGCAAATCTCGACGATTTGTCGATTTTGACGAAAACTAAGCGTCATTTCCTTCCCGATTGAGATATTTCGACGTTTAAGCGCTCCTTTTACTCCATTTAACGTGCAGAATGTAATGCATGCCAGTTTCAACGTCTAAACAAGCGGAACAGCTCGCAAATCCCGACGATTTCGTCGATTTTGACGTAAACTAACCGTCATTTCCTTCCCGTTTGAGATATTTCGACGTTTAAGCGCTCTTTTTACCCCATTTAACGTGCAGAATGTAATACACGCTAGTTTCAGCTTCGAAACAAGCGGAACAGCTCGCAAATCTCGACGATTTGTCGATTTTGACGAAAACTAACCGTCATTTCCTTCCCGTTTGAGATATTTCGACGTTTAAGCGCTCTTTTTACTCCATTTAACGTGCAGAATGTAATGCATGCCAGTTTCAACGTCTAAACAAGCGGAACAGCTCGCAAATCTCGATGATTTCGTCGATTTTGACCAAAACTAACCGTCATTTCCTTCCCGATTGAGATATTTCGACGTTTAAGCGCTCCTTTAACTCCATTTAACGTGCAGAATGTAATGCATGCCAGGTTCAACGTCTAAACAAGCTTAACAGCTCGCAAATCTCGACGATTTCGTCGATTTTGACGAAAACTAAGCGTCATTTCCTTCCCGATTGAGATATTTCGACGTTTAAGCGCTCCTTTTACTCCATTTAACGTGCAGAATGTAATGCATGCCAGTTTCAACGTCTAAACAAGCGGAACAGCTCGCAAATCTCGACGATTTCGTCGATTTTGACGAAAACTAACCGTCATTTCCTTCCCGTTTGAGATATTTCGACGTTTAAGCGCCCTTTTTACTCCATTTAACGGGCAGAATGTAATACACGCCAGTTTCAACGTCTAAACAAGCGGAACAGCTCGCAAATCTCGATGATTTCGTCGAATTTGACCAAAACTAACCGTCATCTCCTTCCCGTTTGTGATATTTCGACGTTAATGCGCTCATTTTACTCCACGTAACGTGCAGAATGTAATACACGCCAGTTTCATACCCGAAACAAGCGGAGCAGCTCGAAAATCTCGATGATTTCGTCGATTTTGACGAATCTAACCGTCATTTCCTTCCCGCTTGAGATATTTCGACGATTAAGAGATCTTTTTACTCCACTTAACGTGCAGAATGTAATACACGCCAGTTTCAGCGTGTAAACAAGCGCAACAGCTCCCAAACCGCGACCATTTGATCGATTTTGACGAAAATAACCGCCTTTTTCTTCCCGTTTGAGATATTTCGACGTTTAAGCGCTCTTTTTACTCCATTTAACGTGCAGAATACAATGCATGCCAGTTTATGCGTGGAAACGAGCCCAACAGCTCGCAAATCTCGATGATTTCGTCGATTTTGACCAAAACTAACCGTCATTTGCTTCCCGTTTGAGATATTTCGACGTTTAAGCGCTCTTTTTACTCCATTTAACGTGCAGAATGTAATGCATGCCAGTTTCAACGTCTAAACAAGCGGAACAGCTCGCAAATCTCGATGATTTCGTCGATTTTGACCAAAATTAACCGTCATTTCCTTCCCGTTTGAGATATTTCGACGTTTAAGCGCTCTTTTTACTCCATTTAACGGGCAGAATGTAATACACGCCAGTTTCAACGTTTAAACAAGCGGAGCAGCTCGCAAATCTCGATGATTTCGTCGATTTAGTCCAAAACTAACCGTCATTTCCTTCCCGTTTGAGATATTTCGACGTTTAAGCGCTCTTTTTACTCCATTTAACGTGCAGAATGTAATACACGCCAGTTTCAGCTTCGAAACAAGCGGAACAGCTCGCAAATCTCGATGATTTCGTAGATTTTGACCAAAACTAACAATCATTTCCTTCCCGTTTGAGATATTTCGACGTTTAAGCGCTCTTTTTACTGCATTTAACGGGCAGAATGTAATACACGCCTGTTTCAGCTTCGAAACAAGCGGAGCAGCTCGCAAATCTCGATGATTTCGTCGATTTTGACCAAACCTAACCGTCATTTCCTTCCCGTTTGAGATATTTCGACGTTTAAGCGCTCTTTTTACTCCATTTAACGTGCAGAATGTAATACACGCCAGTTTCAGCTTCGAAACAAGCGGAACAGCTCGCAAATCTCAATGATTTCGTAGATTTTGACCAA